>NW_012151785.1:484341-493325 GCF_000956105.1 Propithecus coquereli
GAACCTAATAACAGGTCATTTAAAATTACAATATATCTTGCTCCCTCAAAAAGTATTATTCACAAGTATGATGTAACTAAATAACTCACGTTCTCAATGAACTGGGTATTAGACAGCATAAGAAAGTCATTGAAGACATTATGCAGGCGACAATCTGTGGCTTTAGTTTCCCGAATTAGTCCATCCACTTGTTTCTTGATTTCATGAGTCCTAGAGATAGTCTGTTGTGAGAATTCCTGTAGAAACTGTAGTAGCTATTTAAAGAATAAACACACAGTATTATCAGTATCATATGCTTCTCTTCTGTATCAAGACAATAAAGAACCCACCCATACACTTTCACCTTTGAGTGTGTTGTAACGTATAATAAAAGGGATGCTGCTTTTAACAGTACCAAGACCAGGTGGTATTGAAAAACACTAAGAAAGTTCATCGAAAGAGTGGCAACGAGTCAATGGACACTCGCTGTTTCTGGAGGAATTCTAAAGTCCTGTTTGGTGTTTGTTCTACAGCGATCCCAGACGAAGGGTAAGATGACCAACCGCCACTCTTATCCAAAAATCCTATTCACAGGGGACTTCGGAATTACAGTTCTGAGCTTTTTGGGGCCCCCGTTTTGAAGTCTCACTCAAAGATATCCACATACGGGCTCTTCTCCCACCCCACAACCAACACCGAGGAATCCCTCGGTGCTGCGGAAACGGAACCGTCCCTCAGGATGGAGGTGAGAGCACCGCTAGGAAACTCAAGCAATGAAGAGACCCAGGTGCGAGCACTCAGTGGGTTGAGGCCCGGCCCGCCCCTCTCCCTGGTGACTGGGACTGCCACGGTGGAGTTTTCGAGAACAACGAGGGAACGTTCGTTCTTAACAAGAGAGCGGGAAGCCTGCAGGGAACTCGGGGCTCCAGTCCTCCCGCCCTCAGGCCGCGCGTCTCCCCCGCGGCCCGCGCTCCCCTCGCGTCCCCGGGGCCCGCCTCTCACGCCTGCGTCGGCCGCCAGCGACCAGTTCTGGCTGCTCCTGCGGATCTCCTCCACCGACCAGGGCCGCTCCCACACGGGCTCGGAGGCCGGCGCCCGCTCCTGATCGGGGGTCGTCCGGTTCATCTGCAGCGGGGAAGGATGAGAAGAGGGGCTGAGCGCGGGGGCGGCGGCGGCGGCCCGGCCCGGCCCTGGCCCTCGGCACTCACCATGCCGGCGGCGACGCCCGCAGCAGCCGCGGACTGCAGAGCTCCGGAAGCCCAGCCCCTGCCGAGCGCCCGGGCTCACGTGGCTCGTCGTCACGTGACCGGGCCCGCACGTGACCGGGCGTGCTGCGCGGCGGGGAGGGAGGCGTGGCTGTGGACTGGGACGGGAATGTGGAGTGGTCCGCCGGGCTGGGGCGGAGAAAGCGGCGCGAGTGGGGCCGGCCGAGAGCGCTGAAGGGGTGGGCAGGCAGCTGTGGCTTCTCCCCGAAGCCGGCGGCGGCGCGTGACCAGCCCCGGGACAGGCAGCCACCCCGGCGCGTCTGGAGAGAGGGGCCCTAAAGCAGCCAATGGAGCAACCAGCCTGAGAGCTTTAGAAGGCGAGCGACGTGGAAGGAGGAGGAGGCCTCCCCTGCCGTGCCTCTTGGTGCAGTCCGCTGCCCGTGAGGAAGCTGGCTCACGTGCGCTCAGGGAATGGAGAATCACCGGCCTGCCTGGGCATCCATGCTCTGGGCGACCTGCTGGGCCTCAGCTCGCTGTGTAGGGCCTGCCTAAAATCCTTTACTCGGCATTGCCCTCGGAGTCAAGGCCAGACTTCTCATTAATGGACAAGCATAAAACTCTTTATCATCCTTCCTCCGCTCTCCTCGCTCCCCGCTAGCGCTGTGATCCCGCTGTTCTCTCTCGGGCTTCCTTTGAGTTCCCTGTACTGAGTCGCTCTTGTGCCAGACCAGCTTACTTTTAAAGTAAAAATCCCAATTTATTTCCGTTCGTGTGTGCCCAAGGACGAATTAACTTTTCCTAGCTTTCCTCCTCAGCAAAACGAAGATACGTATCCTGTAGGGATGTGATATTAAATGTGATAATATTTATAAAACAGCTAGCAAGGCGCCTGGCTTAGGTGAGCTTTCAGCCTAGGTCTAACCACTTCCGCCATGCGCCAGCTTGTTTGTCCAGATTTTGGACTTTGTTTTGTAGTCACCTCAGTTGTCACCTCATTGAAGACTTCCTCGAGTATCCCAAGTACAGTTTAGGTGACTTGTCAGTTATTTTCTATATGTTTCTACAGTATTTATCCTTAAGTATTACATTGTGTTGTAATCATTTATTTATATATCAGTCTCTCCTTTAATAATAATAACTAACTTTTATGAAGTGCTCAGTATTTACCAAAACCTAATACATATTAGTTCATTTAATTCTCACAATGACCCTACGAAGGAGGGCCTATTATCCCCAAGTTACAGTTAAGGAAACTGAGGTACAGAAAGTGTAAGTAATTTTACTCAAGGTTAGACAACCAGTACAGAAACAGAACCAGGAACCCACACTGTGAGCCAATATATTATTACATTGAGTAACATTACATTAAGTGTGAACACTAAGGCCAGAGTCTTAGTGTCATAAGGGAACTTCATTTTCAAGTTGCCATTTACCAACCTCCTAGCCATTCCCCTACATTCATTAAAACAAAAAACACTTTAGAACTTACTTGGTAAAATTGAGTTGAACCAGTTACCAAGCTCACATCTCACCTAACATCATCATGGGCAACTTCAGTGGCCATGGGCTCAACCAACTTAATCTACATGCAACACCCTAGACCTCATCCCTGAAACTTTCTAAGTCTCAGCTGCAATAGAGTTTAGACTTCTAAGTCTATTCTAGATGTATGACTTCTAAATCTAAATAAGCTGCAATAGAGCAACTTCTTAAACTTTCAGATCTCTCTCCTACTCCCTAGTCCATTGTGTCTTACCAACCCAAGCCTCAGTCCCTCAGTGTTCCTCTTCCTCTCCATTCTACCTCCTTAGTTGTATCCCCTTGCCTGTTATACCTAGATCCCATTGATACTAACTTTCACCTTCTCTTGACAGCCCCTTTAATATCCTCAGCTTATGTTTTTGACTCGTAGACTATGCTAGCTCCTTACTTTGAATCAGCCCGACATAGGCCCTTTCTTCTTTCCTGCACTAGGTTACTGAAGGAAATCACAATACACTGATGTTCTGAAAACTTAGCTGGACCTTCAATACTGACTAGTAAACCTTTTTTTATCCTTGATATTTAGACTTATCTTGGATCAGCTTCCTTCCATAATTTCAACACATTGTTCAAACTATCCCCCCACTTGCCTCTACTGGAGATAACAGACCCCACCCCCACCTCATAGTTAAAATGTTTCTATGCCTACACTTTCTGCATCCTGTACAGTTCTTTATTTGCACAAAACAGAATTTGACTGGCAAACTCAAACAAGATAGAATCTTGGGGAAAGATACTACAGAGCTCACAGGACTTAAGTAAAAAAGCTAAGCGGACAGGTCTTGTGAAGGGATAAACCAGAGAAACTTAGGACAGTCTCCTTTGAGGCAGTGCCCTCAGAATGACTCAGCTCCAGTCATCTCCCTCCTTGTTTCTCCTCTGTAGTTTTAAATTCTTGAGAGAAAAATAATCTGATTGGCTTCCCTTAGGTCATATTTCCACTCTTCTGTTGGCACCAGGAGCACATAAAAGGAAGAGAAGTGGGTTCCCCTCCCCTCCCCTCCTTAGGGAGAACTAAAATCGGGAAAGGGATGGTAGGCAAACAAAAACAACAGCTTACATGCTCCTTTAACTCCTTTCTTCCAGTCTCTGGAAAAGCAGTCCCCACTCTTGCCCAAGGCCAGTGACTACCATGTGCTTGATCAAGCACTACCTGCCTCCCCTGGGATGGCGCTCCATCTCGAGTTCCTCTTCCCGTGTGTTCAATCTTGCTCTCTTTACTGATTCTTCTCCCACAGACTTTTTCAAATGTTTTAAAGTCATACTTTTTTATTGAATTTGTTCATGTTAGAGAGTTCTTGTACTGGCTTGACCATGTCTGAGAATTCAGATAAATCTACCCATCATACAATATATCGAAACTTGATTCACGTACATTTTGATGAGTTCACAATCTTTTGAATAGTTATAACAAGAGTTGAAATTTTAAACTTGCTGCACGTCTTTCAATTTTTGGTACTTAATGACATTAAATAGCACTTCCACATATTTAAATCTCAGTTTATTCCTCAGTAATACAATCTCCAACGAGATTTTGCAACGAAAGGTATGTACTTTTCAGGGAAAAATACGTGGCTCAATATCTAAGAGATTATTTGTTAAGATTTTTGATTTTCCAATGAAATCTTCAGTTTAACCAAGAATCCTTTGTTTTTATTTTAAGTATCCAACCTCCCCTTGGCTCAGCTACTCACCCAAATACATCAGAAGGCAGGCATCTTGCCTGCCACCCAAAATGATGCCAATGACATTGCCCAGAAGTGGTTGGCAGGTCCTAGTAGGAGACACTGCAATCCTCCTGAGAGTCTGATTCCTGCAGTGACAATTTAATCAACACTAAACTACTGTAGGAAATGCTCCCACAATTCTCTCGCAACAAGATTGTTTTACACATTCGCTTCACTCCATTTAGTAGCAAGTTTTCAACTTCTGCATTTGGCAAAAAGATTTATTATAAGTATACAATATTTAAACGCCAAATAAATATTTATTGTATATAAATTTTTCTCCTCTTTTATGTTTTACAAAAAAGTTGCAAAAATAGTGCAAAGAATTCCCATATTTCTTTTACCTTATTTCCTCAAATGATTATATCTTACATAAACACAGTACAATTGAAACCAGAAAATTAACAATGATACATTATTATTATCTAATCTGCAGACCTCATTAAAGTTTTATCACTTATTACATGCCCTTTCATGGACCAAACAGTGCATTTGTCAGGTCTCCTTAGTCTCCTTTAATCTGGGACAATTCCTTTGTCTATCTTTTTCATTCATGATCTTAACTCTTTTGAAGAGTATTAATCAATTCTGTTGTAGAATGTCACTCAGTTTGGGTTTGTCTGTTTCCTCATGTTTAAATTCATGTTATGCATTTTTGACAAGAATACAATGTGGAAAAAATCAATATGCAAGAATAGTTAGGAAAACACTCAAAAGGAAAACTTGAGGGGACTAGCCTTACCAGACATGAAAACATACTATAAAGCCTCTATAATTAAAACAGAGTAGTACTGGTACATAAATAGACAAACAGGCTAATTTATAATAGGATAGAAAACCCCAAAATAGGCCCACATACATTTGGAAATTTAGTACACTGATAAAGGTGGCATCTCAAGCCACTTGGTCACAAACAGACTTTAAAAATGATGTCCACACAACTGGATAGCCATTTGGAAAAAGGTAAAAGTAGATATATATTAACACTTACATAAAAGTAAACTCCAACTGCATTAGCAGTAAAAACTGGATTAGATTAGTAAAAAATGAAGCCATGCAAATATTAGCAAAAACCATGAATGACTTCCTCTTTAACCTCAGTGTAGGGAAAGTCTAACTATGATTTAAAATCCAGAGACAATAAAAAGAACTAATAGATTTGAATGCATGAAAATAAAACATTTTATGGCAAACAAAACCCTACCATAAACAAAGTCAGAAGACAATTGACAAGCCAAGCATGGTAGCTCATGCTTATAATCCCAGCACTTTGGGACGCTGAGACAGGAGGATCATTTAAGGCCAGAAGTTCAAGACCAGCCTGGGCAACATAAGAAGACCTCTACAAAAAAAATTTTTTTTTTAATTTAGCTATGCATGGTGGCTCATGCCTGTAGTTCCAGCTACTCAAGAAGCTGAGTCTGGATTGGTTGAGCCCAGGAGTTTGAGGTTGCAGTAAACTCTGATGACACCACTGTACTCTAGTCTGGATGACAGAGCAAGACTCTGTCTCAAAAAAAAAAAAAAAAAGACAATTGACAAACTGGAAGAAAAGAGATAAAAATGGTCCTTAATATATGAGAAGCTATTCAATATACAAAATCAAAGAAAATCAGGCTGGGCATATTGGCTCATGCCTGTAATCCTAGCACTTTGGGAGGCCAAAGCAGGAGGATCACTTGAGGCCAAGAGTTTGAGAACAGCCTGGACAAAGTATTGAGAACTCATCTGTTCCAAAAAATAGAGCAATCAGCTGGGCATGGTGGCTCAAGCCTGCCATCCCAGCTACTCAGGAGGCTGAGGCAGAAGGATCACTTGAGCTCAGGAGTTTGAGGGTACAGTGAGCTACGATGACAACACTGCACTCTAGCCTGGGGTTGGAGGGGGGCACGTTCTGTTAACAAGATAGTAGAGAAAAAGGGATACTGAAACGTTACTGGTGGGAATGCAAATCAGTGCAACCCTTTTGGAGGAGAATATGGCAATACTTAGCAATATCTAACAAGACTATATTTATTTATATACTTATTTTTGACCCAGAAATCCCAATTCTAGAAATTTACTCTGAAGATACCTTCCAACAAACAATAGTAACCAAAACAGCATGATACTGTGATAAAAACAGGGGCATAGACCCACGGAACAGAATACAGAGCTCATAAATAAATCCATACATCTACACGGCTGCTATGGTTTGAATGTTCCCTCTGAAACTCATGTTGAGACTTAATCCCCAATGTAATAGTATTGGGAGGTGGGGCCTTTGGGAGATGATTAGATCAATAGATTAATCCACTCCTGGAGTAAATGGATTAGTGAATTAATGCGGTATCACAGGAGTGGGTTAGCTATCGTGACAGTGGGCCCGTTATAAAAGCCATTTTCGTTCTCTTTCATTAGCTCCCTCACCATATGATGCCCTGAGCCACCTCAGGACTCTGCAGAGAGTCCCCATCAGCACGAAGGCCCTCACTAGATGTATATGGTCCCTTGACCTTGGACTTCCCAGCCTCCAGAAATGTAAGAAATAAATTTCTTTATAAATTACCCTATCCCATTCTTTATAAATATACCTATTTCAGGTATTCAGTTACAGCAACAGAAAATGAACTAAAACAACAGCCAACTGATTTTTGACAACGTTGCCAAGAATATACATTGGGGAAAGGACAGTCTCTTCAATAAATGGTGCTGGGAAAATTGGATATCCACATGCAGAAGAATGAAACTAGACCCCTATCTCTCACCATATACAAAAATTGACTCAAAATAAAGACTTAACTGTAAGTTTCTCCTGAAACTATGAAACTACTGGAAGAAAACATAGGGAAAACACTTCATGATATTGGTTTGGGCAAGAATTTTTTGGATAAGACCTCGAAAACACAGGCATCGAAAACAGACAAATGGAATTGCAGCAAAGTAGAAAGCTTCTGCACAGGCATAAAGGAAATAATCAACAGGGTGAAAAGGCAACCTACAGAACATGAGAAAATATTTGCAAACTATATATCTGACAAGGGGTTAATATTCAGAATATATAAGAAATTCAATTCAATAGCAAAAAATATATAATCCAATTAAAAATGGGCAAAAGACCTGAATAGCTGTCCTCAAAAGAAAACATACAAATAACCAACAATACATGAAAGAAATGCTCAACATCACTAATCATCAGGCAAATGCAAATCAAAACCACAATGAGGTATCTCCTCGCTCCAGTTACAATGGCTAATATCAAGAAGACAAAATATGGTAAGTGTTGGCAAGAATGTGGAAAAAAGGGAATCCTAACACACTATTGGTGGGAATGTAAATTAGTACAGCCATTACAGAAAGCAATATGAAAGTTCCTCAAAAAATTAAAAATAGAGGCTGAGTGCAATGGCTCACACCTATAATCCTAGCACTCTGGGAGGATGAGGCAGGAGGATCGCTTGAGCTGAGGAGTTTGATACCAACCTGGCCAAGAGTGAGACCCCGTCTCTATTAAAAATAGAAAAATTAGCCAGCATTGTAGTACATGCCTGTAGGCCCAGCTACACAGGAGGCTGAGGCAGGAGGACCCCTTGAGCCCAGGAGTTTGAGGTTGCTGTGAGCTGTGATGATGCCACTGAACTCCACCTGGGGCGACAGAGCAAGGCTCTGTGTCACAACAAAACAAAACAAACAAAAAAAAACCCACTACCATTTGATCCATCAATCCCACTGCTGGGTATATATTCAAAGGAAATGAAATCAATAGCAAAATGCATACATCTGTGAATAATTAGGAGGGACTGACATAAACGATTGTTCTGGTTGCGTCTCCAACTTTTCATTGCCAAACTGGAGAAGAGGAAATTCATGCCCCTCTCCTTTCCTTTTTTTTTTTTTTTAATTTATTTCCTATGGAATCTTTCTAGCCATTCCCCTTTTCTTGGTCTTACACATAAGAGCTCAGAAAGTGGATAGCTCAAGGGAGGTCACAGAAGAGCTTTAACAGACTGGAGACTAAAAACCAACCCTGAAACCTAACCCAGAGTATCACTTTTCCAGTTACCTAAAAGGAAGACTTCCCAGCACACACACACAGAGCTTTGCTTAGCAGGGTGCTAGGAACCGGCAAGAATGGGCACCACTAGCATTAATCTACAGCCAGATATGGCAGACCCCTTCCATTCTTTAAGATTCTGGCATCTGGTGAGTACTGTGGGGTGGAAGGGAGGGAGAGATCATAGACTCTTGGTGAGCAATCGTGTCTACACCGCCCATTTCCTGGATACCTGGCCAGTCTAGACTAGATTAGCAAATCTGCCATCTGCGCAAAGGCCAGCGTATGCAGAGGAAAATAATCTGATCCTTAATCAGACTCATTCAACAAACAATACATAAATAATTTCCTTGAAAATAAAATCAGACTTTACAAATAAGACTAAATCCCTTGCATCCCACCCCCACATTCTACCCCAGGCCAACAGACACCGCTCATCCACTGCTCACCTCGTCTCACTTCCTCAGAGGCAATCTCAATTATGAGTTTGATGTTTGA
>NW_012151785.1:493375-494547 GCF_000956105.1 Propithecus coquereli
ACATAAACACAGTACAATTGAAACCAGAAAATTAACAATGATACATTATTATTATCTAATCTGCAGACCTCATTAAAGTTTTATCACTTATTACATGCCCTTTCATGGACCAAACAGTGCATTTGTCAGGTCTCCTTAGTCTCCTTTAATCTGGGACAATTCCTTTGTCTATCTTTTTCATTCATGATCTTAACTCTTTTGAAGAGTATTAATCAATTCTGTTGTAGAATGTCACTCAGTTTGGGTTTGTCTGTTTCCTCATGTTTAAATTCATGTTATGCATTTTTGACAAGAATACAATGTGGAAAAAATCAATATGCAAGAATAGTTAGGAAAACACTCAAAAGGAAAACTTGAGGGGACTAGCCTTACCAGACATGAAAACATACTATAAAGCCTCTATAATTAAAACAGAGTAGTACTGGTACATAAATAGACAAACAGGCTAATTTATAATAGGATAGAAAACCCCAAAATAGGCCCACATACATTTGGAAATTTAGTACATTGATAAAGGTGGCATCTCAAGCCACTTGGTCACAAACAGACTTTAAAAATGATGTCCACACAACTGGATAGCCATTTGGAAAAAGGTAAAAGTAGATATATATTAACACTTACATAAAAGTAAACTCCAACTGCATTAGCAGTAAAAACTGGATTAGATTAGTAAAAAATGAAGCCATGCAAATATTAGCAAAAACCATGAATGACTTCCTCTTTAACCTCAGTGTAGGGAAAGTCTAACTATGATTTAAAATCCAGAGACAATAAAAAGAACTAATAGATTTGAATGCATGAAAATAAAACATTTTATGGCAAACAAAACCCTACCATAAACAAAGTCAGAAGACAATTGACAAGCCAAGCATGGTAGCTCATGCTTATAATCCCAGCACTTTGGGACGCTGAGACAGGAGGATCATTTAAGGCCAGAAGTTCAAGACCAGCCTGGGCAACATAAGAAGACCTCTACAAAAAAAATTTTTTTTTTAATTTAGCTATGCATGGTGGCTCATGCCTGTAGTTCCAGCTACTCAAGAAGCTGAGTCTGGATTGGTTGAGCCCAGGAGTTTGAGGTTGCAGTAAACTCTGATGACACCACTGTACTCTAGTCTGGATGACAGAGCAAGACTCTGTCTCAAAAAAAAAAAAAAAAAGACAATTGACAA
>NW_012151785.1:505052-507002 GCF_000956105.1 Propithecus coquereli
AGTGGTGGCCACACCTGTAGTCCCAGCTACTCAGGAGGCTGAGGTAGGAGGATGGCATGAGCCTGGGAGTTTGAGGTTACAGTGAGCTATGATGACACCACAGCACTCCAGCCCAGGCAACAGAGTGAGACATTGACTCCAAAAAGAAAAAAGAAAGTGGCGGGGCGTGGTGGCTCATGTCTATAATCATAGCACTCTGGGAGACCAAGGCAGGAGGATCGGTTGAGGTCAGGAGTTCGAGACTAGCCTGAGCAAGAGTGAGACCCTGTCTCTACAAAAAGAAAGGAGAAAAAATAAAAACCCAGCCAGGTGTTGTGGTGTGCCTGTAGTTCCAGCTACCCAGGAGGCTGAGGCAGAAGGATCACTTAAAGCCCAGGAGTTGGAGGTTGCAGTGAGCTGCAATGACACCACAGCACTCCAGCCCAGGGTGACAGAGTGAGTCTCTGTCTCGACAAAGAAAACCAAGGCAGCTGAACACCCCTCCTCACAAAACCCCACCCCTTCAAAAGAAAAAAAAAAAAGAAAAAGGAGAAGAAAAGAAAAAGAAACTTACCAACATCCCAGGAGCCCTTCTGTCCCAATCCAGTCTCTACCCTTCATCTCACTTGAGGGTAACCATCACCCAGACTTCTAATAGCATAGATTAATTCCATCTATTTTCGTGCTTTATAGAAATGGAATGAAATGTCCTAGTTTTGGTTCCCCTAGGAACTGACCCTGAGACCAGGATTTTGGTGCAGTTGCTTTATTTGGGAGGCACAGGGAACACTGGGGGGGGGCACGTGGAAGAAGCACAGGGCTGCAGCAGCCTAAGTCTAAGGAGAGACTGAGTGATCTGAGTGCACAGTGCGGTGTGATTCGTAATGATTCAAATTAATGCTTAATGTAACTTAGTAAATCATTATTTCAGTAAAACCAACACGCTATGTGTAAAGATAAAAACTCTACGTAAATTTCACTGTGGGGAGAATATACCTATCTGTGCCTCAGTTTTCTCATCTGAAAAAAGAGGGTTAATAGTGCCTGTTTCACAGGGTTATGTAAATTAATGAGATAATACAAGCAGAGCATATAGAAATGCTCCGCACATAGAAAGCACTCAAAAAGTGTGTGTGCGAGCTTGGTGCAGTGATGCACACCTATAGTCCTAGCTACTCATGAGGCTGAGGCAGGAGGATCACTTAAGGTCAGGAGTTCAAGGCTGCAGTGAACTATCATGACACCACTGCACTTTAGCCTGGGCAACAGAATGAGACACTGTCTCAAAGAAGTTTTTTAAAAAAAGAAGTGTATGCAACCTCAGCATAATAAAGGCCATATAGGAAAAACCCACAGAGAACATTATTTTCAATGGAAAAAGATTGAAAGCTATCCCTCTAAGATCAGGAATAAGACAAGGATGTCCACTTTCACCACTTCTATTTAACATAGTATGAGATGTTTTAGCCAAAGCAATTAGGCAAGAATAAGAAACAAATGGCATCCAAATTGGAAAGGAAGAAGTAAAATTATCTCTGTTCTTCTGCTCACAGGTGACATGATCTTATATGTAGAAAACCCTAAAGATTCCACAGGGTAACTGTCAGAGATAATAAATAAATTCAGCAAAGTTGCAGTATACCAAATCAACACACAAAAATTAATCAAGTTTCTGTAGACTAACAATGGAATTGTCTGAAAAGGAAGTTAAGAAAACAATTCCATTTAAAATAGCATCAAAAAGAATAAAACACTAAGGAATTAACCATGGAGGTGAACGACTTTCACACTAAAACATATAAAACACTGATGAAAGAAATTAAAGAAAACGCAAAAAAATGAAAAGATTTCCGTGTTCATGGATTGGAAGACTAAATACTACCTAAAACTTTTCTACAGATTCAATGCTCTCCCTACCAAAATTCCAATGACCTTTTTTTTGCAAAAATGTAAAAACCTATCCTAAAATTC
>NW_012151785.1:507052-509262 GCF_000956105.1 Propithecus coquereli
CAAATTGTTATTTTAAACATTTTTGGCAATCAATACCTATTTAGTCATAAGCAACGGGATTGGCCGATTACTTAGGTAAGTATTGCTTTTTTCACACTGCTGGTTCCTCCAGATGCATTGTCTTCCGTGCGTGAGCACATCTTAAGTAGTTCTTTCCCAGATAATCTGTTGGTGGCAAACTTTCTTAAATCCTGAATGTTCAGAAATGTCTTTGTTTCACCATGCTCTGAAATGGTTCTGTAGCTGGGTATAGAACTCTAAAATGACAGTTATTTTTTAACACCTCATTGAAGACATTGCCTCATTGTTTTTTTGTCCCTAGTGTTGCTAATGAGATTTACAATGAAACTCTGATCGTTATTTCTTTGAATTTAAACTGTTTTTCTGCTTCGATAGCCTTTGACATTTTTCTCTTTATTTTAATGTTCTGAAACTTTATAGCTTTCTTCTTCACTTCTGGGGAATTTTTAGCCAATATTACTTGCTCTGATTCCCTCTGCTCTCTGCCTGGGAAATTCCTACCGGAGGAAAACTTGAATGTCTTCATCCATCCTCTATATCTCTTAACTTTTGCATCTTTGTTTTCTTTGTGCTTTATTCTGCAGGATTTCCTTAACTTGATGCCTCGTCTTCCTAATTCACACTTCAGTGTGTCCATGCTGTTATTCAGCCCATCCTTTGAGTTTTTTCCTTCAACAATTTGGGCTTTAATTTTTAAGATCTCTAGTGGATTATTTTTCATAATTCCTGGTTTTATTTTGTTTTATGTTGCTGAAGATATTAAACGTACTTGTTTTAATGTATATTTGTGTCGTTTTACCCCTGAATTGATGGCTGTGTTACAGCAGCCATAGAAAGCTAATACGTGGCCGGGCACGGTGGCTCATGCCTGTGATCTTCCGTTTGCTCAGTTTGTTATTTCTTTCACGGCAGTAAACTTCCTCAGACATCTGGCACCTCTTCACTGATAAGCACATTTCTGGTTTAGAAATTTATTAATTTTTAAATCATTAGTAATTAATTCATTAAATCACTAATCATTAATTCCCTGGTTTGGAATTCTCCCACCTGAGTCTTGGGATCGAGCCGCATTCCCATGCGGGTATCGCCTTAGGTCACCTGGGGCCTTGGCTTCTCCCGCTACTTCCTATCAACTTCTGCCTTTTAGGGTGCTCACTGTTTACTTCTGTGCTCCCGAGCACTCCCCTTCATGATTTCAAGCCCGATTATATAATTAGTAATTTAATTCCTATATCTGTTCTATTAATATCATTTATAAAGGCACAGCATGAAGGGGAGGGGCTTTCGGACATTTTCCTTTCATCATCTTAAATCCCTAAATGACACTTTAAAAAATCTCGGCCAAGCTTTTGTTCTTTATTTAGGAGAGAGAATGTCAGACATGCGCTCAGAGTAGGCGCTTGCATGTATGTGTACATGTGCCATTTACGCCTGTTTTATAATTTATGCAATAAGCGTTTTAGTGTCAGTGCCGTAAACAATTCAATTTAATAATAGGTCATTCTGGAGTTTCTCTGTTAAGTTTACTGTGGGTGTTAGTTTTTTTTTTAAAGGAGCATTAATATCTATAGGGAAGACCTAATAGGTGTAGCCGACAAAGGATTATAAATCTCATGATAACATGCTTGTTTTGATGCGAATGCCGTTGCTCAGTCCAGCCTGAAAGGAAATTCCGAGTCCGTTCAGACGTCCTCCTCCGTGTCTCTCCTCACGTCGCACACAGGAGTGCACACCTCCCATCTGGGGCCGTTTAACCCTCAGACGACACTGCAGATGCCAGCGGGAAATATCCTCTCTGCCTTGTCCTTTGTCAATGAAACCCTAAAAGGCCACAAGGTGGAAACGCGACACTGTGAAAAGAGACGCACTTCCCTTTGTAAACCGGGATCAACCCTGCTGCTTTCATACAAGAAATTTTCTTTATTGAACGTAAGACAGGGTTTTAAGAATTTTTCTTTGTTGAATGTAGAAAAAAGGTCATTTGATGAATGCCTATGCTACTAAACTCCACAAAAGAATCTTTATATCCCATTCTGACAGTATGGAGATTTAAAAAAACATGTGCTTCTGTATGAATCTTTTTTGTTGTCACTTGCTTCCTTTTAGCTCTTTCTTGTTCTGTATCTACTATGTCGTCTTCCTTTCTTGTCCTTTCCTTTGCTACCTGGGCCCAACTTTTCATCTCTTTC
>NW_012151785.1:512521-523156 GCF_000956105.1 Propithecus coquereli
ACACGTGTTGATAAGGATGTAGGGAAATCAGAACTCTTGTGCACTGTCGGTGGGAGTATAAAATGGTACAACCAATGTGGAAGACGGCATGGTGGTTCCTCAAAAAAATTAAACATAGGATTACCGTATGATCCAGCAATTTCAATTCTAGGTATACAAGGGCTTTCCAGAAAGTACCCAGCCATTGTTAATAAAATGAGAACAGTTACATAGCTGGATACGTTCCGGACAGCCCTTGTACACCCAAAATAATTGATAGCGGGGACTCAAACAGATATTTGTATACCAGCATTCATAGCAACATTATTCACAATAGCCAAAAGGTGGGAACAACTCAAATGTCCATCAGCGGATGAATGGACAGACAAAATGTAGTATATTCATGCCATGGAATATTATTCGGCCTTACAAAGGAGGAAATTCTGACCCATACTATGACATGGATGAACCTTGAAGACATTATCCTTAGTTAAATAAGCCAGGCACAAAAGAATAAATACTGCATAATTCCAATCATATGAGGTACTTACATGGTCAGATTTGCAGAGACAGGAAGTAGAGTGGTGGAGAAATGGAGTTATTGCTTACTGGACACAGAGTTTCAGTTTGGGAGGATGAAAAAGTCGAGGCATGGAGGGTGGTGATGGTTGCAACAATGTGAATGCGCTTAATGCCACAGAGCTGTACGCTTGAAAATGGTTAAAGTGGTAAATTTTATGTTATGTCTACTTTACCACGATAAAGCATTTTAAAAGTTTGTGTGTGTGTTTTTAAGTCTTTTAGCTATTTCAGCAAGATAGTCTTACATGGAGAGTATGCTAGTCGGAGATATTTATTCATCCATTCATTATTCATTCCATAGCAGGGGAAGCATTACTAGTTTTGCCCCGTGGTAGAGATAAGGGATTGGAAATAGCTTCTTAGAATCCATGAGGGGTTTAGGTGACCCTGACCCACTTCTGTGATGCAGAGCCTCAGTCACCTGAAGTACCAACGCTCCAGGTGTCTAGGTGTCAGCTCTGCTTGCGGGGCCTGGACCAGCCACTTCTGGTGGACTCAGGGTGCAGAGGGAAAGACCAGACTCATCGGCCCGCCCCGCCGCCTGTAGGATTTCCAAAGTAAGGGACTGCAAAACCACAGCCTGGCCCTTGCGGAGAGCATCAGCTTTAATTGTGTGCTCTCCAGATCCCAAAGCCAAGACCGGTGGAAAGTTTATTTGGGCCAGCTAAGGTGCACCAAATCTGCGTTTCCCTAGATGCATGTATATACATCTACTTCCTGGAATTACTCTTGGCCACCGCAGGATAACTCTAAGTCCCCACAAAATCTCTTCCAATAAGCTGCACTTCAATGACCTACTTTTGTCTTTTGCATCAAGGTTTTTATTCATGTGTGCTGAATAGCCTTGGATGACTCCTTTACACCCCTCCTGCTGCTCCCCACCCTGCTCTGTGCCCCGGGAGGCTGACCTTCCCCCTTCATTCGGGTCTCCTCTCCCGCTGGCTTCCAGGTGGGTTTGCTGAGGGAGGCAGCAGCAGAAGATGCTGTAGGAGAGAGCGAGCTGGGGTGTTGACGCCCTGGCTCCTCCTGCGAGGCCGTAGTTTTAGCACATTTTAGCTGTCAGGGGCCTCTCCACAGCCACAGACTCTGTCCCCAGATTCTGGTGACGGTCCCAACCCCACTGCCCAGGTGAGAAGGGCTCCCTGTCACTGTAAGTCTCGCCGCCCTGTAACCGCTGACACCTTGGATATGGTCCCAGTGCTAATATTACACCTCTGCACGTGCAGTCTTTTTCTAGCAGGACTCTGGCTGGCACACCAAGAAAAAAAAAAAAGGACTAAAGAAACGAGAAAAGGACATGCTGGCGTGGAGAAAGGAAAAAGCATCTCTCACATGCCGGATACCATTAGCGCTATACAGATGTTACCTCTCGTAATCCTCACAGCCAGCTTGTGAGGAAGATTTTATCATCTTTACTCTCCTGAGGGGGAGACTGAACCTGAGAGAGTCAGCCATTTCTCAAGATCCCTCAGAGAGTGAACAGTGGACCTGGGGTTTAAACCCAGGTCTTCCCGAAGACAAAACCCATGTTCTTTTCCTCGTACGTGCTGAAGGAGTTGTGGAAAGTTCACGTCTATCTGTGCTGCAAAATTGCTACACTTTACATCAGTCGGTTCCTACAACGCCAAGTTCCGCATGAGAAGTTCATTTCAGAAATTTTAGATTTTGTTTTTTTAATTAAAAATATTTTTAAATTGCGTTATTTTTATTTATTTTTTATTTTTTTTATTTCTTTATTTTTTTGAGACAGAGTCTCACTCTGTTGCCCAGGCTAGAGTGAGTGCCATGGCGTCAGCCTAGCTCACAGCAACCTCACACTCCTGGGCTCAAGCGATCCTCCTGCCTCAGCCTCCCGAGTAGCTGAGACTACAGGCATTTGCCACCATGCCCAGCTAATTTTTTCTATATATTTTTAGCTGTCCAAGTAATTTCTTTCTATTTTTTAGTTGAGACGGGGTCTCGCTTCTTGTTCAGGCTGGTCTCGAACTCCTGACCTCGAGCAATCCTCCTGCCTTGGCCTCGCAGAGTGCTAGCATTACAGGCAAATTGCGTTATTTTTAGATTTTAGAAATGGGGGTACATCTCTTTTAAGAATCTGGAATGCTTCTTTCTTTCTGATGAGAACTATGTAATTTGCTTTGTTTTTTTTTTTACTGCCCTGGAAACCAGAAACCTCCTGCCCAAGCTCTGGTGCAGTTACAATGGTCCTTTTACTCCCGTGAATTCTTCTGTCTTCTTTCCTTATCTTGATTTGCTGTTTCTGTTTGATTAGCTTCATTGTATGATCTTTGGTTTAAAATCCCTTTGGAAACTAATACGTGAATATATGAAACTAATATAAGAAATTAATCACATATGTCACTTAGCTTTGCCTAATTTGCAGTTGGCCTAGCATCTCAAGGGTGGCATTAGGAGGGTCAGAGTTAGGTGCAGATGACTGCTTGACCTGCACGTGTTCCAGGACAGCAGGCCCAACAACAGGAAGTCAGCAGAGCTGTCTTTGCACAGAAAACACATTCCATTATAACGTGAACTTCAACTACAATGAGCCAATGATTAAGGAAATAACCAATATGTACATGACATAATTTAGATCTAAAATATAAACATCCAACACATATAAAGAATTTCCTCCTTCTTTCATTGAATCCTGTTTGCCCAATGATGTATTTCATGCTTCTCTTGCCACTCAGATAAGAAATCCCAAGAAGCCCAAAAGCTAACATTGAGGGCTGACCTGGTTGGGGTGATACCAGCAGCTGCACATCATCATCCAGTCACGTTATAGTTACAGGGCCATGGGACTTTGTTCGTGGGAAACGTAAGTACAAATTATTCTGTCTGATGAGTCAGAATTTCTTTCAGTAATTCCTAGGGCCAGTTCATCCCTTGAATTCCAGGCACTGTTTGTCAATTTGTGGTTCCAAGACTCCTTAGAATCTGAGATCTGAAAAGGTAACACTTTAGTTTTCTTTTAAATGGGATGTGCCTGGGTGTGTGTGTATTAAGGAGATTGTAATTGAAAGTTAACTGATCCTAATGGCAAAAAGTTGTTAGCCTGCACAGAAACTGTCCACCACAGCTACAGATGAACTGAGGAGTGGGCTGACGGTTTACGGGACAGGCATCAGTAGCACCTGCTACAACAGTATTCAGAAAAACTTGTTGGCAAGAGGAATAATGCTCCTGGGAGCTTGAAGACCCCGGGCAGAGGGCCCTGGTAGCATGGAGTGGCACTGCCCTATCCCCCATCCAGGAAAGGTGCTGCCCAGCTGCTGGGAGTGTGGTCAGTGGGAGTGTGGTCAGCTCTTTCAGGGTCCTTGGTCTTTCAGGGTGACTTTGGGTCAGCCAAGGTCGCTGCCTTTCTGGGGAAGCCTCGTCCAGTGACTGGGTGAAGCAGGGTCCAAAGGCCCGACCATGCCAGTCTGAAGGGCACGCTCTGACGGGCACTTGCTCCACGGTGCCCACCACGTAGACTGAAGCTTTGCAGGGGCCTGCATCGCAGTTCAGTTTCTTCCTCTGCTCCATCTGCTTTTTTCCCCTTCCCTTCATAGGTGTTGATCTCTAATAAATACGCACCTCAAACTCCACCTCGGTAGTTGTTTTTGGAGAACGCAACCCTCAACGAGGCCCACCAGCTATGTCCCCTGTATTTATAGAGAGCGCAAGGAAGGGTACCTTTTTCCCAGAAAGATCTACCTGCTGACAGCCTCTTTTCTCCAAGACCAGGCACATGGCTAAATCACATTCTAAGTTAGCAGGTACTGCTGACCTTCTCATTGTTTCGGTCACAGACGATGTTCCTCATGGTCACGGGCCAGGCCCCTCAATGCGTTATCTGCACAAACGCTGAGAAGTTATCCTTCCTAGAAATACCCCAGAAGGTGCTCTCTTGGTGAAACCCCGTGCTCTCCAGGGCAGGGCATCCCTGGCACCTCCGTTAGAACCAGACTGTCCTCTGACTATTGATGGAAACTTAGCTTCAACTCAAGAAAGTTCCTGGAGCTCACTGGGAGATAAGGCACGGAACGTAGATACAGCCACGCGTTCCGGTCCTGCTCACTCGGAACTCATTGCACAGAAGAGAAGCGAGTTCCCAGAATGTTCGGCAGCCGCCTCTTCTTACGTTCTGCAGCCATATGCTGGGTGTAATTGAGATACGGCTCCGACTGAATGAACATATGTAACGGGGCCAATCGCACTTCTCAGTTCTGGTCAGTAGAGCTTGGTAGTTAAGACCCCAGTCTGGCCCTCACTAATTATACGCCCCTGAGCCAGTCACTGAACCTCACGGAGAACTTGCCTCTCCGTCCACAACGCGAGGAGAGCCATGCTTGGCTTAGAGGTCTGAGGGCGACAGGACATAACGTGTTTCAATGCCAGTACAGACGCTGACACATACTAAGCCCCCGACGAAGGCCGGCTGTTATAACCCGGTTAGCTACTGCTCCCAGGAAACATCCTTAGCAGCCATCACCTCATTAGCACCTGCGATAACTAAGAAAAGCAAAAGAACGTTGGATTCTCAAAATCTCAGGAAATTTCGCTGGCCCCATAGCCAGCTTCATGGTGAAGCAGTAGCAGCTCGCAGGAACAAACGTTCGTGAAGGTTCACACATGAATACGCCCACCCGCATTTTACCGTCTGTCCCAATCTTCTCCGAGCTCAGCTCCTTTCTCTCCTTGCCAAAGCACATCTCGTATGGAAGCAGTCGGGACTACTATGAAGGCAGGCAGAAAAGCGGCATGTTTGATGTTCTCCTCTCAGCTCTTCCCTGCATCCTGTAACTGTCATGCCGTGGTTTGGGCACTTGTCACTTAGCTGTCTGACAGTTTCCCAATGGCTCCAGGTGTCTGAGACTCTACGTGAGCTTTAAAAAATCTTGCTTAAATCCTCATGCCTGTTCCCTGACCTCAAGCACAGCTGAGACAAGTGTCCGCTGCACACACGTTCTGCACAGGCAAGGGGAGGAACCGCAGCTGCAGTCGACAACTCAGGCTGTAAACCCCAGAACGAGTCTCAGCGCCCCAAGGCATAAGGGACTGGAGACAAGGACAGGAGGATGTTGCCCACAGGTGAGGTCATAAAGGAATTTTATGAGAACAAACCTTTGGGATAACAAAGGGCCTGAGTGTCAACCAAACAGGTGGCTTATAAATGTTTCCCACCCTAAACGTTATGAGCCCTCAGAGAACTGGAGAACAAGGACAAAAGCAGGCCCTGGCAGGTGACTGCAGACTTCTGACAGGCAGGACGCCCAGTATTGCTTTGATGGTCCATTTTAGCATCTGCTTTTCAAAGTGTGTTCGCCAGTGATCACGTACCTAACTATGCTGTTTTTGGTAAGTGTCCCCCATCTGACAGAGCAACAGAATCCAGATGACAAAATGTGTGCTGGTATTCTTCTTCCTCTCAAGTTTTCCTCTTAACTTCAAAATGTATCAAATATATGTTACCTAGACTCATCCATTGTTAACATTTTACCACATTTGCTTTGTGTCTCTGTTTATATTTTTCCAGAAGCAATTTGACACATATCATGTCACTTCATCCACACGACAAACTGCACCCATTTTAAGTGTCCAGTGTGATGAGTTTTGACAGATGTATAGAGTGATGTAACCACCACCACAATAAAAATTTAGAACACTGCTATCATCCTGAAAAGGTCAAAAGGGGCACTTTTAAATAATAATGTGGGCAACAGACATAACTAGGTACGTGTCACCCTAATCTTAAGGAACGTTGAATCCTTTCTCTTTCTGAATCAGACCTGACATTCAAGATCACCGTCTTGATAGGAACTCAAAACAGAAGACAGCGTGGAAGCCCTAAGCATAGCGACGACCACCCCCCGTTTTGTGTGAGGTGGCGTGTGCCTCCTGCCTGACTCAACAGGTCGGAGGTGGAGGGCAAGGAGTCTTAGCGTGAAAACACATCTGGACGTGCTTCTGGAAGTTTCCCTCCACGTGCCCCCCTGTCCTCACTGCAAGGCTCTCACTGCCAGGGTTCCTCTTTCAGGCACAGGGGTGCTGTTAGATGTCCTCTCCACCCTGGGATCCCAGGGGGCAGCGCTGGCGGGGCTGCTGCAGACAGCTGCTGTCACCATGCGCCCTGGTGCGGGGAAGCGGGGGAAGACCTCCTTGCTTTCCGGGGGCCTCCCAGGAAGAGAGTTGCAGCTTCCCTTCCCCTGTTCCAAGATCCTCCCACTTTCTCAGGGGTTCTATTGCCAGCACCTTTTCCTCCCACGCCCACCCCAGGCTGGGTGACGGGCGAGGCGCGGCGCTCCCTTTCGGGGACACACATCCATGACTCGCTCTTTTGCTCACCCCTCCAACTCTCTTTTCCCCTAGCCTGTGGGGTCTTCCTCTAGTCTGGGTGGGTGTTCGTTGTTCTTGGATTTGCCTAGTGCTCACGCTAAGAATTAGATGAGTTGCTGCCCCAGAAGCCTTTTCTCCCTAAAGCTGTTTTCTCTGCTACAGGCTATGAAAGTCTATTTTTTGAAATCAAAAGCTGAGCATTGGGTCATTTCTTTCTGAATCACTGCAGAAAGCACCCTTCCCTGAGCCAGGGGTGCCAGGAAGAAGAGTAGGGTGGGAGGAAGGAAAAGACCTCATTGCCTAATCCTTGTCAGTACTTCCCCATTACTGCGCAGTTAATTTGGGGGGAATAAACACAGGACTCATGTTTATCTACCTTAAATATTATCATTATTTATCTACTGTAATCACTCCTCCTTTGATCGTAGGACAAATTAAATATTTACTAAATATTTATCTACCTTAATCTCTTCTCCTTTTGATTGTGGGACAAATTAAATATTTATCTGCCTTAGTCCCTCCTTTTTTTGACTTTAAGACAAACCAAATTGGCCGGGCACGTTAGCTCACATTTGTAATATCAGTACTTTGGGAGGTCAAGGTGGGAAGATCCTTTGAGGCTGGGAGTTCAAGACCAGCCTGAGCAAGAGTGAGACCCCATCTCTATAAAAAATAGAAAAATTAGCCAGGCATGGTGGCGTGCACCTGTAGTCCCAGCTACTTGGGAAGCTGAGCCAGAAGGACAGCCTGAGCAGGCCCAAGGGGAAAGAAAGGAACTTTCCAAGCAGCATGGGAGCTGGTGTGTGTGCTGGCTGACCCCTGGGAGGCTAATGGGGGAGAAAAGGAGGCCATGTCCTCAACCACCCTCTCCACCTAGGTGTGTTTATGGTACAACAAATACAATATATAGGAGCTGTTCTCTGGCCTGGGAAAGTTTTCTTCCTTTCTAATACCATTTTCACTTCTCTCAGAATTTTATGGGTAGTTTCTCAGTGTCTACCCCCAGGCTCCAGAGCGGGAACTTGGTCCTGGTGACCGTGATTTCTTCACTTCTGTGTGGTGAGATTGGGGGCATCTTTTATAAACAGCATGGAGGAAAGAGATCTCCAGGCACCTAAATATGATGGGTGAGAGGCAGAATGGGATTCGAGAGTTAACTTGATTTTGAAAAAGAAGGAAAACTGGATTTTTTTCAGAATCAGGTGAGGGCCTTTGCTACAAATGCAGAGTCCTGGGCCACGGACCTAGAGATTAGACTCTCCAGGGTGGAGTCTTAGGAATATGTATTTTCAGAGGCCCCTCCCAGGTGATTCTTGTGCATTCTAAAGTTTGAGAATAACGATTGCTCCAACTCTCTCACATCATAAGCAGGAAAGCTGAAGGCACACTGATGACTGCCTGACATTTTGCTATATTCCCATTAACACAAAACATTCTCTCCACACAGCCGAGATTTATTCAAGGCAGAGGCTGCACATTAGCCGTCTCAATAGTTCCAGTACTCTGCACCATGTCTGCTCTGCGAGAGTGCTTGGCAAATACTTGTTGGAGCTCAAAGTCAATTGACCACATCTGTAAGGGTTATTTCTGGACTCTCAATTTCTCTTTTTTATTGACCTCTAGGTCTGTCCTTATGCCAGTACATTGTGTTTCTTTAATTTAGCTTTTACGTTACTTTATATAAGCTTGAGAAAATACTTGTCCTCATGAGCAAAGGTCGGCGGTAGAAAGCCGCTCCCCGACCCTCTGGTGCCAGGCCTGGCTCCTGGGCGGGAGGCCTTGTCTTAAGTCCGCAGGCTGCTCTCCAGTTCCCTTCGCAGCTGCCTCCTCCCTCACCTGGGAGGGCTACAATCACCCACACAACAAAGAGGGGCTTGAGACAGCCACCAGCCCAGGGGCACGCGAGTAGGACTCCGCAGTGGAGCTGGCTGGAGGAGACCCAGAGGAACGCAAGGCCTGTGCGCCGTTTGTCTATTGTTTGACCTTGATCTGAGTTGTCTTGATTACCGTGGCTTTACAGGGACAAAGATTCTCTTTGACCAAACTTCGGTCAGGCTCCTCTGAGCCCTCTTCTCAACTAAGCCTCAGTCTTGGCCTGGGAGAACTACAGACTCCCAGCACAAATGATTTCATCCACCCTCCTACTAAAGGACTTCAACAAACACTGACATAGTTTCTAACAGCCCGGGGACACATCCTTAGGATGACAACCCCAGGCCCCTTAAGTATCTGCCTAAGAAAACTCAATGCTGCCCAAAGAATTTACTGTTTGTTCTAGTCAAAACCTGACTACAGGCCTCTGACCTCCCTTTTCTTGTATCATTTACTTTAGAAAACTTGCAATTATAAATCCTTTCTCTGTCTCTTTGAAATGTGTCTTCTACAACATAGAATGTCTTTCCCGAGGACCTGGGAACCATCCCTGTGACATGTAATCATCTAGTAGGATAGGACCCCTGTCTCCCAACCTTTGAGGACAGTGGGACCCTAACATTGATAAGCACCCATTCACACATGCAGATGACCTGGTCACATCGACCAACCTCCTTCTAGCTAATATCCTCCAGCACTTTCCCCTCAGCAGACCCCCGCATTTAAAAAGCCCCCTGTCTTTCCGGTTGGCAGAATTGAGCTCAGTTTATACCGGAATGTCTCTCCCTAAGTTCAGCAGTCTGAATACAATCTGTCTTGACATTTTTAACAAGTGTCTGGTGCAAAATTTTTCTTTGTCCTTTTTCAAAATATTTTGGCTATTCTAGGTCGTTTGCATTTCCATATAAATTTTAGCAAAAATTGATCAATTTCTACAAAAAAGTATGTTGGACTGATTTTTTAAGAAATGACATTGAATTTATTTATTTTTTTAAGGAATGGCATGAATTTATAGATAAATTTGTGAGTATTGTCTTCTTAACAATGTAGAGTCTTTGAATCTATGAACATGAGATTGTTTAAATCAGGGATTGGCAAACTTCCTATAAAGGGCAGGATAGTAAATATTTTTGGCTTTGTGGGCCATATTTAACTCTGCCATTTTACTGCAAAAGCAGTTGTAAGGAATATATAACCAACTAATGTGGTTGTATTTTAATAAAACTTCATTTACAGAACAAGCAGGGGGCCAGATCATGCCCATGGGCCATAGTTTTCTGCCCCCAATTTAGATTTTGTTTAATTTATCTTGGCAAAGTTTTGTAGGTTTTATTTTGAAAGTCCTATACTTCTTTTGTTAAACTCATTCCTACAATAAATATTTTATTCTTTTTGATGCTACTGTGAATGAAATTGTTTCGTTAATATCATTTTCAGATTGTTCATTAGTAGCATGTAGAAATACAATCGATTTTTACATATTGGTCTTGTATCCTGAACCTTGCTAAACTCATTTATGTTAATATTAATTCTAGTAAAGTTTTTTGGTAGATTCCTTGGGATTTTCTGCAAACAGATCATGTGGTCTGCAAATAAATACAATTTTACTTCTTCCTTTTTGTTCTAGATGTCTTTAATTACTCTCTCTCTCTCTCTCACACACACACACACACACTCGCACTACTTTTGCTCCCTTTTCCTGGCCCCTTTTTAAATTGCCCTGGCTAGAACCTCTAGTACAATGTTGAATAGAAGTGGTAAAAATGTGCCCACCAACTGATGGTATAAATTGATAAAGAAAATGTGGGGCATGTGTGTGTGTGTGTGTTTGTATGAAATTAAAGGATTATAAGGAAATATTATGAACAATGCAATGCCATC
>NW_012151785.1:524876-525931 GCF_000956105.1 Propithecus coquereli
TGAATGCTGGTTGATTACCAATTTCATATTGAATTATTTGATACCATAACTGCCAGTGGCCCGAACTAGACTTAGTATTCACACTGTCCCTGATCTGCACGTTCCTGCCGATCTCCCTACAGTTTGGCCTGGGCCACGTGCCTTGCATCCTTTATGGAGCTAGACCATTTCTGCCATTTCTGTGGTCATAAAGCTCAGGACATTGCTGCTGCCACCACTACATACCAAGAGCCCCATGCACATCAACGACTAAAAGGAGAGATAGTCACGTCTCGGCAGGAGTTTACCCATGGAGGCCCCAGTGGCTGCCTGCACAGGTTGCTTGGTGCGGCCCAGAAGGTAACTCCAGAATTAACTCCAATATGGGGTGGATTTTGACCGGCGGAAGAGAAGAGATGGGAAGAAACCGGCAGGTGCGTTACTGACTCTTCCTGCATGCTTCCCCTCTAAACACTTTCAAAACACAGTAGTTTCATCAGACTCTTGGAAGACAACCCACGAGAGCAATCAGCTTCATTCCTTGCCAAGCGGTGGCCCGCTCGCTACCTTACTCCTTGTGTGCGACACTCTCCTTCCTTTCCTGCCTCCCTTTCATTATCCCTCTCTGGTATTTCCCTGGGATTGCATCCCCAATGCCATGTGCACATGAAAGTTTTTACTCTGCTTTCTAGAGAACTTAGGAAGACGAGGCCTTAGAGATCGTCTAGGAGTGAGGTCGCAAACTTGCAATCCCTCAAGGAGAATTTAGCCTACAGACATTTTATTTGTCCTCGAAGAAATTTTTTAAACAACTGAATTATTTGCTATTGTTTAACAACTGGGAATTCACATAAAATCTGTATTTCCCACTTGTCTAGTATAACTGAGATCTCAAAACAGCTGTCTGGAGTGGGCTGTGGCTGGCACAGTACCCACCACCCCCATTGTCTTCCAAAACCGGGCTAAGTATCAGTAGGAATTCATCGTCACACACAACCAGTTCCTTTTTAGGGTAAAAGTGTATTTCTTTTACATACGTCTCTGTCAAAATTGAGATAAAGAGAAACAGACTGGAA
>NW_012151785.1:525981-527407 GCF_000956105.1 Propithecus coquereli
TGCTAAACTCATTTATGTTAATATTAATTCTAGTAAAGTTTTTTGGTAGATTCCTTGGGATTTTCTGCAAACAGATCATGTGGTCTGCAAATAAATACAATTTTACTTCTTCCTTTTTGTTCTAGATGTCTTTAATTACTCTCTCTCTCTCTCTCACACACACACACACACACTCGCACTACTTTTGCTCCCTTTTCCTGGCCCCTTTTTAAATTGCCCTGGCTAGAACCTCTAGTACAATGTTGAATAGAAGTGGTAAAAATGTGCCCACCAACTGATGGTATAAATTGATAAAGAAAATGTGGGGCATGTGTGTGTGTGTGTGTTTGTATGAAATTAAAGGATTATAAGGAAATATTATGAACAATGCAATGCCATCAAATTAGACACCTTAGATGAAATAGACAAATTCCTGTAGAGATACATAGAGACACAAATTATTGAAACTGACTCAAGAAGAAATAAAAAATCTGAATAGACTTAAATAAATAGAGTAAAGAAGGTCTAGGCCAAGAAGCCTTCACTAGTGAATTCTATCAAGCATTTCAGAAAGAAATAATATTAATCCTTCACAAAATCTTTCAGAAAATAGAAGATAGATTATGTTCCAACTCACTCAATGAGGCCAATGTTACCCTGACATCGAAGCTAGGCAAACACACCACCAAAGAACAATAACGCTCATAAGAAAACATTCAGTCTTTCATCATTAAGTATGACATTAATTGTAGGTTGCTCATAGCTGCCCGTAATCAGGTTAAAGAAATTTACACACACACACACACACACACACACACACACACACCATGGGATACTACTCAACCATTAAAAAAAGAAATAATGTCTTTTGCAGCAACTTGGATGGAACTGGAGGCCATTATGCTAAGTGAAATAACCCAGGAACAAAAAACCAAATACCACATGTTCTCACTTACAAGTGGGGGCTCAGCAATGGGTGTGCGTGGTCATACAGAGTGACATGACGGGCACTGGAGACTCAGAAGGGAGAGGATGGGACAAGGGGGCAGGATTAAAATTACCTGTTGGGTACAATATACACTATTCAGGTGACAGATATGAGCTTAGACTTCTCCCCTATGCAGTTCATCTATGTAACAAAAAACCATTTGTACCCCCTAAATCTATTAAAATAAAAATAAATCAATAAAATAAAATGGGAATAACAAAGAAACCTTGCTCTGTTAAAAAAAAAGTGGTGAAAGTGGACAACCTTGCCTACTTCCTAATCTTGAGAGGAAAACATTCAGTCTTTCATCATTAAACATGATGTTAATTGTAGGTTGCTCTTAGCTGCCCTCTATCAGGTTGAAGAAATTTACTTTTATTCCTAGTTTGCTGAGAATTTTTACCATGAGTGAACACTGGATGTTGTCAAATGGTTCTTTTATATCTAATGAGATGGTCA
>NW_012151785.1:529112-529965 GCF_000956105.1 Propithecus coquereli
CATCGTCACACACAACCAGTTCCTTTTTAGGGTAAAAGTGTATTTCTTTTACATACGTCTCTGTCAAAATTGAGATAAAGAGAAACAGACTGGAAGTGTTACGTATTTCAAGAGAAATGGGAGAAAGCATATTGGGGGAGTGAGGCTCTTCCTACACGTGCTTACTATTAATATATAAACTTCACGCACGCTTCACTCAGTTGTGTTAACTTGTGTTGTCTGATGGGCCCCTCCATGCATTTGAACTTGCCAGCCCTGACAGAGAATTGACTCCCTTATTTGCCAAAGAGGAATCTGGGACCTGGGGAGGATGTGCACCTGGCCTGAGGTCTCACAGCCAATCAGCAGGAAGCTCCTTTTCACCCCACCCACCATGGCAAAGATTAGTAAGCATGTCTCACAGGCGATTATTTTCTTCCCACTGAACACCTGTAAAAGAGAGCGGTTTGGAAACAAACAACCAAACGAACCACCTAGCTAGGCTGGTTAATGTCTATTGGAATTTCTTGATGTCAAAGCTCGTGGGAGGCTCAAATATTTTGTCAAAGGAGGAGGAAGGGCCGGGCGGGTGCCTCACGCCTGTAATCCTAGCATTCTGGGAGGCTGAGGTGGGAGGTATCCCTTGAGGTCAGGAGTTGGAGACCAGCCTGAGCAAGACCTGTTTCTATTAAAAATAGAAAAATTAGCTGGGTGTAGTAGTGCACACCTGCAGTCCCAGCCACTCGGGAGGCTGAGGCAGGAGGATCCCTTGAGCCCGAGAGTTTGAGGTTGCTGTGAGCTTTGATGATGCCACAGCACTCTACTCCAGGCAACAGAGTGAGACTCTGTCTCAAAAACTAAATAAATAAAATAA
>NW_012151785.1:530015-557738 GCF_000956105.1 Propithecus coquereli
AGATCTCAAAACAGCTGTCTGGAGTGGGCTGTGGCTGGCACAGTACCCACCACCCCTGTTGTCTTCCAAAACCGGGCTAAGTGTCAGTAGGAATTCATCGTCACACACAACCAGTTCCTTTTTAGGGTAAAAGTGTATTTCTTTTACATACGTCTCTGTCAAAATTGAGATAAAGAGAAACAGACTGGAAATGTTATGTATTTCAAGAGAAATGGGAGAAAGCATATTGGGGGAGTGAGGCTCTTCCTACACGTGCTTACTATTAATATATAAACTTCACGCACGCTTCACTGTTGTGTTAACTTGTGTTGTCTGATGGGCCCCTCTATGCATTTGAACTTGCCAGCCCTGACAGAGAATTGATTCTCTTATTTGCCAAAGAGGAATCTGGGACCTGGGGAGGATGTGCACCTGGCCTGAGGTCTCACAGCCAACCAGCAGGAAGCTCCTTTTCACCCCACCCACCATGGCAAAGATTAGTAAGCGTGTCTCACAGGCGATTATTTTCTTCCCACTGAACACCTGTAAAAGACAGCGGTTTGGAAACAAACAACCAAACAAACCACCTAGCTAGGCTGGTTAATGTCTATTGGAATTTCTTGATGCCAAAGCTCGTGGGAGGCTCAAATATGTTGTCAAAGGAGGAGGAAGGGCCGGGCGGGTGCCTCATGCCTGTAATCCTAGCATTCTGGGAGGCTGAGGTGGGAGGTATCCCTTGAGGTCAGGAGTTGGAGACCAGCCTGAGCAAGACCTGTTTCTACTAAAAATAGAAAAATTAGCTGGGTGTAGTAGTGCACACCTGCAGTCCCAGCCACTCAGGAGGCTGAGGCAGGAGGATCCCCTGAGTCCGAGAGTTTGAGGTTGCTGTGAGCTTTGATGATGCCACTGCACTCTACTCCAGGCAACAGAGTGAGACTCTGTCTCAAAAACTAAATAAATAAAATAAAAATAAATAAAGGGAGAGGAAGGGGAAGGAGAAGGGCGGTGGACTCCCCCGCCCCCACAGCCCCATCTGGGCAGCAGCTCCCTCCTGCTGCTCCGGCTCAAGGGTGCTGCCTCCTCCTCACTTGGAGTCGGATGCGCAGGCCCTTCCAGCAGGCGTGCGAGAAAGGCAGCACCCGCCGCACGGGAGCACAGGCTTTGGGTCGGCAGTCCTGGGTTCAAGTTCTGGCTCTTTGTCACCGTATGAAAACCCTGATCAGATTTTGCTGTCCTTCTAAACTTCAATTACCCCACTAGTAGAGTGGGGTGAGCACGCCTGGGGGGCAGTGCTGTGGTGGAAATCCCATGAGGGAACACACACAGGCAGTGTTAGAGGCCTGATGTGTGGGCGCCTGCTGCCTCCCAGCCCGCAATCCTGTGTGCTTCTAGAAGGCACTGCTCATGGTGAGACCATGGAGGTTGCTGGCTGACGTCTTGCTCTCTGGCTCGGTGGCCACATGTGCTGTGCGTGTGCTCCCTGAGGGAGAGAGTCGGGGCGGCGGTGCTGGCGTGCACAGTTCGGAAGCACCGATGCGTACGGGGCTGCTGCCCGGCACCCCCGAGTGCCCGCACTCACCACACTCAATCTGGCCCCTCCAGACCTCCCCGTCATCCAGAACAGAGGGGGCAGAACCTGGCGCAGCAGGGTCCCCCAGCCTGACTGCTGGCAGCTGGACGGTAGGTCAGTGGCTGAGCCATACTGGTTGCTCAGCATTTTGAACTCCACCTCCAGGAAGAAGAAACAGACTGTCACCAAAGCCTATTGTCAACGCTTTTTGTTCAGAAGAAGGCAGGCATCTGGTCCACCAAGGGAGAAGTCTCTGGGACAACCTGCATCAAAGGTGGGGAGGCGGGTGGTTCCCAGGCACTTTGTGTGGTTGCTCTAAGCTGCAAACACATGATCCTTGACCAAACAGTCTTTAATCCACTTGACAAGCAAGAAACTTCCTGGGCTGCAGGGGGATGCCTGGGTCTCCCTGATCTCTGGGACAAAACCTGGTTTTATTTCTCAGGTTTCTCAGCAGCTAATCCTGGATGTTTGCTTTAGCTCCGTCTCTTTGTTCCTAGTGCTTTATTTGTTGTTTTCACACTAATCCAGATAAGCTTTCCAATTGCCTTACGGAAAACAAGAAAGATTATTTACCAGCAGTCTTCCTGGTCCTTGGCTTGTCAGCTTCTAGTGCATTCTTTTGACACCCTACCCAGAGTAGACGTGGCTCACCACATTTACAGTGCTCCCAGAGGGCCCAGGAACCTGCACCCGTGACAGTGGCTGCCTCTCCTGCTTCAGTTCTTCCCCCAGAACTGAAGGATCCCCATCCCACCGCCACCCCCACCCAGCTGGGGGCTTTGCCCTATAGCATTCCTATTGCTGTAAGAAAGCCGTCTGCTACATCTTTTGGCATACAAAAGTGTGTTAGTTTTCTTGTATTTTAGAAGTAAATGGGAATATCCATATGCAGAAATTAATACATGAGTCGGGGGAGACTTCTGTCCTTCTGGTTTCTAGAGAGTGGAAACTCTATCACAATGCCTGGCATAGTCTGAACCTCTAAATCCAGAAGCTGATTCACCTCTGGATTTACACTTGAACCCACAACACTGCCTTTTGCCTATGCTCGTTTGAGTTCCGTTTCTAACACTGTCAACCTCATCCTGATGAGTGCAGAAGCTGTCCTGCCATAGGGTACTGCAGACGTAAAGCTCTACAAAGTACAACTGCCAGGGGCGGGTGCATCTGCCGGGAGGCTCACTCTCGTCTGGCTGGGAACCTGCCAGTCCTGACATAATGGATAGGTTTCTGTCTGTCCCTTCATGCCTGCTTGTCACTGGGAGACTGGCCTTTATGGGGGAGTCCCTGGGAAGGTGGGTGTGGGGGAACGGGATCCATATTGCATGTTGGGACAAGAAAGGGACCCAGAGGGAAAGGTGAAAGAACAGGGGAACGTGGAGGTCAATTTGTAGGGGTGGGTAGAGGCAGTCCTCGCCTCTACTCTCTCTGTGAGACAGGAAGTGAGATTATCTCCGAGTGTGGGGGAGGTACGGTTGGTGGTAGGTTTAAGAGGAGAGAGAATGGTTTGGAGAAGCTTTGGAGAAGGAGGGGAACGGGAGCGGACAGGGGACCAGTCATCAGCTCGGAGACTGGTGAGTGGGGACCCCACCGATCCCGGGAGGGGCACCTCTGCCGCGGCATCAGCCCAAGGGCTGCGTGACTCCGTGGAAGCTCAGCGGCTCTGTGGGGCAGGACTGGGGAAAGGGGCCATAGGGCGGACCCACAGGCGGGCATAGCGAGACTGCAGTCAAAGGTGGGTGCTGAGGAGCTCACACTACGGCCGACATCCGCTGGACCCCACTGTCCCTCAGTCAGGCGAGATAAGCCCTCCTACCACAGTAGCCAGAAGCTGCAACTTAGCGGACGTGAGGGCTGCCCGAGGCGCAGCAGGAAACTGTGCCGTGACCACTCTCAGCTGGCTGCATGGGCTCCATGGGAAATGATCGACAGCAGCAGTGTCCGTTAGGAGGACTTCATGTCAAGCCTGGCTTCCAAGGCCATCTTCGAACAGCCCATCAGGTTATGGCTGTGATGGAGGACAGCAAGTTCTCTCCCGTTGCCACCTGATCAGTCGAGTGTCAGCAGGACCAAGCTTCTGCTGACGGAACAGTATTTCCTCTTTCAAGCATGGCTCATCCCGAGAGATTAAAAATTAGACCTACAGCTGTCCACAAGCCACTCCTGAACATGCTTTGTTATAACTACAGCAAGGAAAGCCTGGCTTATGGGGCGTTTTATGTTCGCTCGTTCCCACCTGTTCCCACCCTAAGTCTTGGCGATGGCCGCGGCGATGCGCAGGCTGGTTCTGTTTCCGTACTTCAGACGACGGCCTGACGGTCACCCACTCTCACTCTTCCTCTTGCCTCTGCCTTGCTCCCGAGACTACGGCACTTCCCTCTGACAGTGTTTAGGGCTCCACAACTTACTAGCAAATATTGAATCGTAACATAGCCCTCAAGTTCAGTTTTTGTCTGTTGAAATCAAATTGTTCAATCCTTTTAGGACCTGTCCAGCTCTGAGATGCTATGATTACAACAGTGCCCATTTAACTGATATCATATGGCTTGTTACAATGAAACTTTTAAAGGCTCACTTGTAAAATCGAGTTGGCCTTTATAAAGGCCATAAAATCAATAGATACGCATAATGTTTTGTCTGTAGCATCTGTGTCCCACGGCAGGCAGGAACCTATGTTTGTTTGACTAAGAGACCAACCATTTATTAATTTGGCAAATATGAATCCCTGTGGGTTAAGTTATAGAAAGTTATATTTTTTGAAAATGAGATAAGCCCGGGTGGGAACTAAAAGGAAGGGCTTGCTGCGCAATCAGAACACGTCGAACAGGCGCGTAATGAGTATTTGTCAAACAGATGTATTAGAACTCCTGTGTGTGCCAATGTTTGCTTGGCCCATCTTTTCTCCAAGGCCCATCTGTGAAATGACAAGAAGACCAAAACTACAGGTAAGTGAGGTTTGGGGATCATCAAGAGAAAAGGCGCTTGCGCAGCAGATAGGATGGGGTGTCACAAGGAATCTCATACGATGTGAAGTTGAACTTGCCACTGAGATGGACGTAGCGAGTAAAAACCTCCGCGGAATGAGATCAACCACCGATAGAAGGCAGCTCCTTCCACGTTCCCTCTTCCCCAGAATCACCAGCTTCGGAACACATGATGGCAACAGTGTGTCTCCAGGGATGTGTGGCCTCGTGTTTGTGGCTTGTGGAACCGTAACCAGTGCAAAGGCAGACGGCACATCGCAGAGTCAGGACTGAGCAGGGCATTGCTAGCGCTTCCCAGCATAGAGAAGGCTTTGGCCATGAGACCCCAGGGAGATGGACGCAGCAAGCTGCTGTTGCTTGGTGGTACCAGCCATTATCAAAAATGATGATTATGGAGTTTAGAACATGTCACTCCAAAATAAGCCACTTTGGCATAAGGATTATTTTGAGCTAAAGACTTAAAAAAAATCATGTGCAAGTAGGGTGCTCTGATCCTCCCCTTTTTCTTCTTGAAAGTGGGAGATAAAACCCCCATATGCAAGATGTCCTTCCTGCACCAGAAGGAAAATAACATCGTCACCATCAAGAATGGGAAGTTGAAACCAAGAGAAATCTGTACAAACATTGTTAAGTTTATCTTTATCTTCCTAGTCATGTCTCCACCCAGTGAACTACCCGAGCCCTCCCCGGACCTGAGCATGCCGGCACCCCGACCTCGGGCTCCCGGCCCCCGAGCTGTGCTGTGCGAAACACATTTCCGTTGTTGTGAGGCGGCGCTTTGTGACAGCAGGTCGCTGATGGCGGCCAACGGGAAAGGAGACGCGGGAGAGAGGAGCGCTGGGCACCGGCAGATCTGGGTTCCGGTTCAGGCGCCGTCCTTCGGGAGCTGCGGGAGAGCGGGAGGTCCTGGGGTGCTCGTCTGTCGAGTGGGCGCTCGAGACACCACAGGGAACGACCCTCCTGTCGCCCCTTTTCCCTCTCCCACGCCTCGGGGAGGTAAAGGGACCCTGTGAGGTCGACGTCCACATCTCGGCTTCTTGGGAACGTGGTGCCACCCTGCGGGTTCACGGACCAGGACAAGCAGTGGCTTTGTCCATGCACCCGGCTTTTCCGTGCCAGCCTTCACGGCCTGCAACACCGAGCCCCACCAAGACACGACTCCCCGCGGAGACGCGGCTGCAGAGCCTGCCAGCCTCCCAGGACGCTTTCTTCTCTCTGTTCTTCTGTCTGTGTCAGAATATTTTCCCACCTGGGAACACCTGCATTAGAAGCAGACGTAATCCTATCCTGCACAGCTGCTCTGTGCCAGGCACTGTGCCAGTCACTGGGAGGGACATCGACAGGAACAAGTTACGGCCACTGTCTTGGTCACGGAGTTCTTAACTGTAAACAGTAGAACCTGCTGTAATAGTTTTGTGCGCAGGAATTCCGTAGAGAATGTCAAGCCTCTAATAAAGGCCAGAGACACAGGTTTGGTTGCTACAGGTTTGGGCGGATAACTCAAACTGCGCTGCCGCGTGGCCTCAGTAAGACCACAGCACACCCCGGACTCCAGAAACCCGTCCTAGAAACCAACATTCCTGGGAAGATTCTGCACGATGCCAGTTTCCACGCGTCCTTTGAAGGGGTTCTGCTCAGCGTGCTGGTGCAGCTGAGGTGACATCCCTGTGCCCCAGAGGCAAAGATGCAAGGGCAGCACGTCCTAGCTACTACCAACATGAGGTGGGACTCACGCTGCGGGAAGTTCTTTAAACGTGGTGTTTCAAAAGAAACCGAGAGGGCCACAATGCATCATGAATGTGCCCCCGACCTCCTGGAACTGAGAGTCAATGAACGCCTTAAACATGGGCAGGTGAAGGCAGAAGCGTGTGGGAGTGTGTGTGGTGTCCCTGGGGGGTGGGAAGGCAGCCGGTGCTACAGCCCTTCAAGGGAGTAGGAGAGAGACCCTAAACTGTGTTGGGGGTGGGGAGGTTGGTTTTAGGGGTGGCAGAGGATGGTACTAGAGAGGGTCACTGTGGCCAGCTCAAAAGAGCTTTGACGGCCGGGCACGGTGGCTCACGCCTGTAATCCTAGCACTCTGAGAGGCAGAGGCAGGTGGACCGTTTGAGCTGAGAGTTCAAGACCGGCCTGAGCAAGAGCGAGACCCTGTCTCTACTAAAAATACAAACAAATTAGCTGGACAACTAAAAATACATAGAAAAAATTAGCTGGGCACGGTGGCACGTGCCTGTAGTCCCAGCTACTCAGGAGTCTGAGGCAGGAGGATCGCTTGAGCCCAGGAGTTTGAGGCTGCTGTGAGCTAGGCTGATGCCACGGCACTCTAGCCTGGACAACAGAGTGAGACTCTGTCTCAAAAAAAAGAAAAAAAAAATAAGAGCTTTGAGGACCCCTTGGTTAAGAGCTTGAGCTCTCATCTGTGAGCAGAGGGGCATGCACAGCAGAATTTTGGACATTGTATCAAGTTGGCAGGGGGAACATTTTGGGATAAAATGGTATTATGGGCTGAATTTTGTCCCCCCCATAATTCACAGGTTGAAGGCCTAGCCTCCAGTACCCCCAGAATGTGATTGTATTGGAGACAAGGCCTTTAAAGAGATAATTAAGGTAAGAAGAGATAGGTAGGGTGGACGCTAACCCAACAGGACTAGTGTCTGTATAAGAAGAGAGGATCCGGACACACAGGGAGGGGTGTGCCATGTGAAGGGGCAGCAAGAGGGCGGCCATCCGTAAACCAAGAAGAGAGGCCTCAGAAGAAACCCAGCCTCCCCCAACATCTTGATCTTAGATTTCTAGTCTCCAAAACCCTGAGCAAATACGTTTCTTTTGCCTGAGCCATCTAGTTTGTGGTGTCCTGTCACGGCAGCCAGAGCAAACTGATATAAATGGTAAGTGCCTCCAACACACCAGGAGGTTTTGCTCCCTGTTGTCCCCCTAAGGCCATCTTGGCCACGAGGAGGGCAGGCAGGGTTGTTGAAGGAGATCATTGCTGAACAAAGAGAAGGAAGGCTTGCTTGAGGCGATGGGGAGTAAAGAGTGAAGATTCAAGATGAGCTTTAGAAAGATGACAAAGTTAGAGCCCACGTGGCTTGTTAGGGAAACCTGGGCTGCCAAGGTGCTACTCTCCCATGCTCTGGAGGGTGGCTGGCCCATTTCTGCTGTCTCATGCCAGACCCTAAGGGCAGTGCTGTCTGGGCCACAGCCCCAGGCCTGGAGGGCCTGCTGTGCTGATCCACCGGGCTGTTCTTATGCCTTCAGGAAACCCAGTTTCCCCACTTGGCTGTTGCGACTGGCATCCCGAGCCTCCATTTCTTTGTGTGTGAAATAAAATAAAAACATGTCACGTGCCTAGCAATCTACCCAGCTGGGGTAAAAGCTCTGTAAAGAGGAGTACTCTTCTGCTCGTCCAGATCAAGGGCAAATGCAGATCAGGGGTGGGGACAGGATAAATACATACTTGGGGTGGAGACCTGATTTACGAATAACCATAAATCATCTCAAACCATAGTTTCCTGTTGATAGTCAACCCTCTGTAAACATCCAACGTGTTCTTGGCGTGTTCTCTTTCCTAACGACGTTGGATGCGTGGCTGCCCTCTCCAGTATAAAAGTCTGTTGCGACTCCCTGGATGTACCTGCCTGGAAGGAGTCCTGCTCATCACAATGGTAGGTAACTGATTTCATACATAAAGACCAGAAAAGAAAAGAAGAATGTGTATTCCCTATTTTAGTATGCGGTGATGCGTGTTTCCGCTGGAGAGCACTTCGTGGTAAATATGACCCAGTTATGAATCTTGTGTGCATTACTTGCAATTCGATGTGTATAGTAAGAGTCTTGGAGCTTTGGAAAACCTTTATGAATTTAGCACTATTTCTGTTCTCTAGGATCTAAGTTGTTATTCCTTCCAGTAATTCTGGAATTCAGTTAAGTTTCATGTATGTCTCTAATTTGGGGGCCTTCTGTGTGAAATTTAAATACAATTTCAGAGCTATAATTACTGCGTCATTTCACAGGTGAGGAAACCGAGCCTGGGGAAGAGAAGACACTGCCCTGGGGTCTCCCTGCCAGCCTGTGGGGGCTGAGACGGGAACCCAGACCCCCTCCTCTCTAGGCCAGGGACTCCCAAACCCGGCTGTGCAGTGGAACCACCCAGGGATCTTTGAAAAACACTGACACCTGGCTCCCACCCAGACTCTCGGGTTTGATTGCTCTGCAGTGAGAATGGCACCAGGAGTTTTAAAAGCTGCCCGGATGATTTCAGTATTTAGCAAAGTTGGGGAACCATTTTCCGAGGCCCTTTTCACTGTATCATGTTGTATTGTGAAAGAATTTTGCTCCAGTATCTATAAAAACCCATGTAGGCTTCCTTTCTGTTTTTAATTCAAACTTGATCTTTCTTAAAATAGTCTTTGCTAGAGCCAATAACGGACTGAGCTGTGCTGCTCTCAGAGGTGAAGGGAGGAAGCAGCCAGGCAGGAGCAGCCAAGTCATGCTGGGGGGTCCTCAGAAGCGGGGCCGGGCCTCCTCTGGGCGGTCCTGAGACAGAGCTGGGAATGGCAGCGTAACGGCGGGCAGGGGCCTCCCGGTCTCCATTCAGACCCTCAGAGTGAACTCAGTAAGTGGCGGAGCTGGCAATACCCCCGCCCTGCTTAAGACCCTGAAGACCCCGACTCATTTATTTATTTATTTTTTTGAGATCGAATCTCTCTCTGTCGCGTCATCCTAGCTCACAACAACCTCAAACTCCTGGGCTCAAGCGTTCCTCCTGTCTCAGCCTCTCAAATAGCTGGGACTACAGGTGCACACCACCACGCCCGGCTAGTTTTTCTATTTTTAGTAGACACGGGATCTCGCTGTAGCTCAGGCTGTTCTGGAACTCCTGAGCTCAAGCGGTCCTCCCACCTTGGCCTCCCGTCGTGCTAGGATTACAGGCGTGAGCCACCGCGCCCGGCCTACCCCTGACTCTTGATCAGGGAGTAAGACCCTTCCAGGAGAAGCAACTTACTAAAGGAACACGATTTCCAGGGGCACTGCCAATCTGCTTCACCCAAAGCTGGCCACGAAGCCACACCACCTGGGAAACCTGCCATGCCTGCACACGGCAGGGCCTCATGGCTGCCGAGTGCAGGGAGGGAAGGCAGGCAGGGAGGGCGGCGGCAGAACCGTGCGGGAATGCGAAGGGACTTCCGAACCTCTTTACTCAGACCGGCAGCAGCATCACCTCGGAGCTTTGGTCTGAAGTCCAATGACCTACTGAAGCAGAATCTACATTTTATTTAACAAGATCTCCCAGGAATCCCTCTGCACGTTAAAGCAGCACTGGTGTGGATCGCTTTTCCTATGGGTCTCAGCTGGGAGACTGTGGGTAAACATGCCGAGCCACTGGCCCTGACTCTCTTCAATGAGCCTAAGACTGCGTGTTATTAGCTCCCTGGGTATCCACTGCCCACCCAAATGGGGGAACCCCTATTTTTACAGGGGAGGAAACAGAGAGCGAGCGAGGGACTAGGGCAGGAGGTAGAGGATGGGAGGGAGGGACATTGGCAGACTATTTCTGAGATAGTGTCAAGTGGGTAGTCTCAAAAATAAATAATTTGCTCCCCACTGTCACCATGTTTGGACTCCATCCCCAGTACGTTAAATCTAGTGTCTCTGCCCCAGAGTTGCGGGAGAGTTGGGAATTCTGCCCACTTCTCTAGCCCCAGGCTGCAGCCTCCGTCACCAGCACACTCCCCCATTTCCTGACTCAGTGAAAGGAGACCCCTAAGATTCCAGGGATCACTACAGTTCCCCAGGAACCCTCTTTCTGCATGAAGGGAACAGAAATTTTGTCAATTAGGCTGGATTTTTGGGGGGAAAAAATGTAGGTTTTCACAAAGATTTTGAGCTGAAGATTATGGAAAAGAAGAATGAAACAGAGCAAGTGCAACTCCAAGTCCCGGCGTGAGCTAAAAGTATCCAGGTGTTTTTGTTTTTAGTTAATTAATTATTTATTTTATTTTTCTTGCAGGTTGTCCTGCAATTTAAAAAGAAATTTATTTGGTCAGGTGTGGTTGCTCATGCCTGTAATCCCAGCACTTTGGGAGGCCAGGGTGGGAGGATCGCCTGAGCCCAGGAGTTTGAGACCAGCCTGGGCAATACAGTGAGACCCCATCTTTACAAAAAATTTAAAAATTAACAGGGTGTGGTGGTGCATGCCTGTAGTCCCAGCTAGTAGGGAGGCCAAGGTATCAGGATTGCTTGAGCTCAGGGTTTCGAGGCTGCAGCGAGCTACGGTGACTCCACTGCATCCAGCCTGGGTGACGGAGTGCTAAACAGGTCCTACTTCAGTACAGTGAGGTCCTGTCTCAAAAATAAATTCATTTATTTCTTTCTGATTATAAAACAAATACATTTCACTGTAAAAAAAAAGTTAGAAAATAAAAGGAAAAGCCCAAAGAAGAATGTCGTCATAATCCCACTGTCGCGGCCCGGATTGCAGAACAGGGGAGGGACACAGAAAGAAACACACAGATACACACAAGGACATACAAGACTGCAGTAGTCAATTCTACCAGTCGCTTTACTCTTATATTTTTCTCTGTCCGGCAGCTACTTCCTGGCACGTGACTACCTTGGGCGCCCTGAGGAAAACACATTTTCATTCCTTCCAGACGATTGCTTAAGGGAAGCAGACGTTTGCATCTTAACTTCTTGCATCTTAACTTCTTTATCTCATTACCGTATGCAGGACAATGAGACGCCTTGGCTTGTTTGCAAGACCCCAGGCGCTTGGTTATCTGTCATAAAGCTATCTGTCTTGAGGAATAGTTCTGTTTGGTCAACAGGCCTTGCCGGGCCTATTGACCTCTGGCGCCAAGGAGAGCACACCCAGTTTCGCTGACTCTGGGCTTAAGCCAATTTTGCCCAGGGACGGTCCCTACACCCACCACCCAAAAATGGTTAAAATTTGGTAAATAACTTTCAGGGTGTTTCTGAGCATCTTTTTCCACATCATAGGAATCGTGTCACACAAACAACTTTGTAACTTACTTCATTTCACAAATGATACATAGTGATCATTGGCCCCTTTCATTTCACCTTCTCCTTCTGGCTTCTCAGGTGGCTTTCCGAGTCGCCATGTTCTCAACCAGCTCTGTTCTCAGGCGTTTTGTTTCTTTCCATTTCTCCGCTGCAGTGATCATCCTTGTGGAGGAGTTTATCCGGGTCTGTGTGCCATTCTTAGGATCAAATCTTAGAGATGAAAAGGTGAAATCAGATGTTGTAAACGGTTTTAAGAATTTTGATAAATACTTTCAAATTGCTCACCATAACAAGCATTGTTCCAACATAAGTGATCCTTATGTATTTCACTTCCCGTATACGCCTCTATTTCCCTCCGGGTATTTTAAATTAAATCATTATTCTTGTATCCAATTATGGTTCTATTTTATCTATATATTTCCATTTCTTTTTTTGTTATAAAAAGATTATTATAGGTAGTAGTCACAGTAGTAATATTGGGATAATAATAATAAGCATAATTTTAATTTCAGACTGCCCATTATTGGATCAGTTAGGTTTGGCTAAGTCATGCTGGAGTAACAAATAACCGCCCAAATCTCAAAGGGATAAAGTAACCCAGATATATTTCCCGCTTATGCTTTATGTACATTGCGGGTTGGCGGAGGGACTCTGATCCGTTTAGTTATACAGGACTGGAGATGGCAGAGCAGTCAACATCTTGGGCTATATATTTACATTTCTTTTGTTATCAGTAACTTGAACTTTTTCATGTGTTTAATCATCATTTCTATTGAGTATGTATGTGTGAAATGCCACTTTATTTTCCTTTCATTTTTCTACTAAGATGTTTTTCTGTTGGTACCTAGAAACTCTTCATATAATGATATTGTTCTCCAAATTTGATATCTTTATAATTTCATTATGTTCTTAAAACTTTTACATACTCAAATGTATTTTTCTTTTTTGCTTGGAATAAGATAAATATTTACCTATATTTTCTGTGACAAAATTACAACGCATTTAGTTTAAAGATTATAATTGGCCTTTACTTGCAATTCTAGAATTGGCAACACCTCATTCCAGAAAATAGACTGAGTGTGCTAATGAGCTGAGCAGACGATTGGCTTTACAGACAGAAAAGGGTTGAAGAAAGCAGGCACAGAGAACAAAAGAAAATTGGTCTTATAAAGGTTAAAGCAGAGGGGATTTCCTTATCATGCTGGCTAAAACTGGCTTGTTTGGGGATATGGCTATTTTCTCTCGCTTTCCTGACTTCTGGGAAGATGACCTACCCAGTCTTGGCTGGAGGCAGGGGACTTGAGCATGAGTCACTCCAGCTTGGTGGCAGGGAAGCTGAGCATGAGTGGCCCCAGCTCGGTGGCAGGGAACTCAAGCACAAGTGACTTCATTTGGTTTCATCTGCTGGGCCTGGTGCAGGAGCTCGGTGTAAACCAGTGGCCGCCTGTAAATTTCATTTAACATCATCTTCCATTTAGAAAGGTTTCTGCAAATTACCACGTTCAGGTTTGTTTGTCTATTTAGCTCATCTCAAAAAGATGACAAGAGCAACTTGACACTTTTCCTCGTCCTACTGATTCCGGCTAGATTAATTGGTTTGTTCATGCAGCCACCAAAGATGCTTTTATTATCTAGAAAATGAAGCCCTTAGCCTCACAGTCTGTGTTTATAACCCGCCCCTAACCTGTCTTTCCTGTCATGTCTCCAACTACCCTAGTTAGCTTCATCACGCTTCCAACTCTATTTTTCTTGCTTCTGTATCTTTTTCAATGTTTTATTCTCTTCATGAAACTCTCTTCCACTCCCTCACTTCTGTCCTTTAAATTCTATATATTCTGCAAAGCAGCTAAAATCACCTTATCTGCAAAGGTTTCCTGAGCTTCCTCTGTAATGAAATAGCACAGTATCATTATTGCTCCGTGACTTTTGACTTTAGCTCTTTCTAGAGTTTATGTTAGTGACTTGTGCAGGTCTCGTTCCCTTGCTAGGTTGCCTGAGGGTAGAAGCTCCACCTATGTGACCGCTGGCCAGAGCCCAGCAGGGATCCTTGCGCGCAACACTCGGTCAAAGATTACCCTGACTTCATTCATTCTCCATGCTGGACCCTTCTTTCCATTGCAGAACGCTCTCCTGGGCAGCCTCCTGGTCTTTGCCACCTTCGTGACTTTGTGCAATGCTCAGTGCCGTGTCATACCGTCTGAGGGAGCTGTAGGTGCTTCGCCCAGTGGTAAGTCCTGGTTTTTCAATGTTTACTATGTTGTCGCAGCCTGGTAGATGTAACCTGTTGGCAGATGAAAGCCTTTGAATCCATGTGAGAAAGAGGGCTAGTAAATTGAGGTAGTTCAGTCTGCCTTTTATGTAGGCCAGCCGTTCTCAACTCCAGCTGAGTGAGGACGCCTGGAGAGCTTTTGGAACTTACCGATGCTCAGGCCCCGTCTGAGACCAAGTGAATCAGCCTCTGGGGTCAGAGCTGCACATTCACAAGCTCCTTGGTTGACTCCTGCGCAGACAGGGTGGAGAATGATTGCTTATTCCAAAGCAGCGCGTCTAAAACTTTAATACGCAGGCCAGTCCCCTGGGAATCGTGTTTAGATGCAGGTTTAAACCAGCAGCGTCGGCATACCTGGAGGCAGGTGTGAGTCTGCCCCAGGTGTGCTGATGCTGCTGGTCCTCCAAGCATACTCAGACCACCAAGGATTTAAAGCAGAAGTTCTCACCCTTTGTGGAACATTTGAATCACCTGGGGAGCTTTCTAAGAATATGGTGGCCTGGCCCCACACCCAGAGATCCTGACTTCATCATTCTGGGGTGGGACCCAGACACAGACGTTTTTTAAGTACCGAAGATGTGGAGAACCACTGAGGCAAAGCAAAGGAAAATGGAGAAGTGACAATTCTATAATCTAGAGATAATCCAGCGGGGAAAAATTTAGCCCTGGGCACCTCTAGGCTCATAATAACTACCGGATTAAAAAGGAGGGCCCTATTTTTTTTCCTGAAATGTCTGTTGTAAAATAAAATCTGGAAGGATGTAAGTTTACCGTAAGAAAACATTATCGGTGGCACGAACTGGACAGTACCGGAACTTAGCCGTGGGTGAACTCAGAAGCGCCTTCTTAGAGTCTGTGGCGGCAGCTTTTCGCTCTGGCCCTGGGTGGCTCGGTGGCGAAGGAATAGTTACTCGAAACACGTAGTGTTTGCAGAGAAGAGACCAAAGCTTGAAGGAGAAAATGGCTCCTCAGCTAACTTCCTCCCCGTATTTATTTCCAAGGACACGTGCAAAGGGCCAGGGCCGTTTGCTAATTTCTTTAACAACTTCCATGCAGGTCAGCTGTCTTCAGGAGACCTTTGCACTCAGCAAACAGGTGGCTTCGCGCAGGCGTTTTCGCCTGACCCTCATTCACCTGCTCACGTTCTTTCCATCCACCCTCCTTTCTCCTAGGCCCAGCCCCACGAGACACTGCAAACCTGATGAGCTTCTCCCTCTGCGGGGGGTGCTGACAGCGGGGGGCTGTGCTGACACGGCTTGTTCCCACCGCGTGGCTCATGCTGTGTGTTGTTCTAGAATGCAGGGATAGCGATGGGGCCACACACCCGCTGAAGGCAGAGTGGAACACTGGCGACTGTGAGAAGTGCTCTTGCGAAGAGAACGGAATTCACTGTTGCAGCATGTAAGTCTCAGCCAGTGGCGGCCAACAGGGGCGTAGCTGCTCTCTGAGGAACAGCTACTCCCTCTTTTAAACTCCCATCCTGCAGCGGGTTTAGTTTATTTTTAATAGACTTTATTTCTTAGAGCAGTTGTAGATTCACAGCAAAACTGAGCAAAGATAAAGGGATTTCCCATAAACACCTGCCCAACACAGGCCCAGCCCCCATTGTCAACCTCCCCAACGGAGCAGTGCGCTAGTTACAGTGGGTCAACCCGCGCCGACAACCACTGTCACCCGGAGTGCATAGTTTATGTTAGGGTTCACTCTTGGTGTTGTGGTGATGGGGGTCAGTTTTCAGTCCTATTTCTTTCCTTTTTTATTGTGGTAAATATACGTAACATAAAATTTGTCACGTTAACCGTTTTTGAGTGTTCACTTTAGGTGGCACGTGGTGAACATTGTTGTACAACCATCACCGCCATCCATCTCTAGAACTTTTTCATCTCGCAAAACTGAAGCTCTGTACCCATTAAATAATCATTTCCTCTCCCTCTCTGCTCCCTGTCCCTGGCAACTACCATTCTATTTTCTTTTCTTTTCTTTTTTTTTTTTTTTTTTTTAGAGATAGGGTCTTGCTGTGTCACTCAGGCTGGAGTGCAGTGGTGTGATGATCACAGCTCACTGTTACCCCGAACTCCTGGGCTCAAATGATCCTCTGGCCTCGGCCTCCCAAAACCATTCTACTTTGTGTCTCTGTGAATTTGATGAGATGACTCTAGATCTCTCATATAAGTGGAATCATTTAGTGTTTGTTCTTTTGTGACTGGCTTATTTCACTTAGCATAATGTCCTCAAGGTTCATCCGTGTGGTAGCGTGTGCCAGAATTTCCTTGCACCATATGGATAGACCACATTTTGCTTCTCCATTCATTTGCTGATGAACACGTGGGTTGCTTTCACCTCAGTCTTATTTCTTTTAAGTTGGTTCCGAAACTTGATAAGTACCTTTATTCTTAAATACCTATAGCCATCCATATGGGCTCCTGAAGACAGGAAGGTGTATCCAGTGGTCTGATGCTATTCTAGAGGTTGGCCTGGTCATCACTTCAGCCTTGGCCTTGGAGATTTGCAAGAACTGGGCTGGCTTTGAGCCCAGGCAGAGGGAATAGATGTGGCGTGTAAGGGATTATCTGTAGTGTGCCTTGTACTGTAAATCTTATCTTGCTTCACTGCTCAGTTTAGCTCAAATCAGCCCAAAGGTTGTGCAGATGTTTTCTGCTGGGTTGCTCTGGACACCAGAGGTCTAGTACTTTGGTGGATAGAACATGGAGCACCTGCAGAGTGGTCCTAATTTAACTGTTTCTTCCACAGCTATATCTGTGTACCAGCCACCCCACCCCCAGGGCCCCAAATCCATCTGACTTCTTCACGTCAGCCTTGGCCTGTAGTGTTTGGCAAGAACAGGAGTGGCTTTGATGACAGGAGCATTTCTGTGATGTAGCATTTCCCAAACTTGTCTGGTCCAAACTCGTCCAGGAAACTTGATGGAATAGATTCCTGGGCTCCTCCCTAGAACCTACCCATCCGAATCTGCGAGAGCCAAGGGCTCTGAATTGTAACAAGCGCCCCAGAGAGCCTATGACAACACCAGTGAGTAGAGGGCACCAGTGAGTAGAGGAGGGAGCTCTTGACTTAAATGAAAACACCCGAGTCCTGCTGAAGTTTAAGTGTCTGGAAAGTTCAACCACACTCTTTGAGCAGGCCCATGCTAAGTGCTTAATGAAATAAGAGGCATACAGGACTGGGAGATTGGCTGGCTGTCCGGCAGGCTCCGGGGTATTGCGCTGGCCAGGGCATGGGCTATTACAGCTGCATCTTGATTTTGTGGCTCTAGAAATTTGACATTGTCTTTGTTATCAAGTGTCAATGTCACTCTGGAGTGTGATTGTATCCCAGCCAGGTTGAGAGCTGGTGAAGCTTTCCTCCCTCGCATGGGAGCGTGCCTCCGTGGTGGCCAACACAGCGTGTCACCCGGGCTAGGCATCTTCACCCTGTCGGTGCAGCAGTCATCACAGCTGCATCCACGTGACCGTGGACCCAGGGTAGAAAAGAGAGCAAGGGCTGCTCCTTGCAGTGACGTGGAAGAGCCTCAATACTGGAGTCAGAGTAACTTGAGTCCGAATATCCATTCCCTTGTAGACTAGCTGTGTGACCCTCAGTAAGTTTCCGAATCTCTCTGAGGCTCTGTTTCCTTGTTGAGTAATAGGGATAATCAGGTGGCTATGAGAATTAAATGAAATTCTGCATATAAATTCACCAACCCGACATATACATGATGCCTTCTTTGTGCCAGTTCTGTGTCCCTGGAGCCTGGGCAGTCCCTGTCACCTGATCGGGGCTCAAGGTGTCCTCTCCCTCTTCCCTTCCATGTTGCCTATCCTATTTGGCACGCTGCTCCCCATGGGGAATGAACCAACTCCTTCTTTCCTGGAACTGCCTCATCTCCTACCGAGTTTGTTTTTCCCATGAATTTTTTTTTCTTTTGCCGTAGCAAAGTAGAGATTTTGATTAAACTTTCTCTGGGAGAATTTTCTGGACCCAGTGCATCCTCTCTGGGACATTGCCCAAATCTCAAGGTGCTCACTGGCAGTGAGGAGGCTCTTGGCTCCTGGGCAGCGGCATGGGGACATCCTGGCCTCTGCACGGCCCAACCTGAAGCTGGCTCCCTGACTGGGGCCAGGGGCCAAGATCACCCAGCTACTGGCTCCAGGCGCCTGGATGCCTCAGGTTTGTAGTTTCCCATCTTGATCTCTTTTAACTGCTCCGCCTACAGAGCTCAGTCTGGTTTGAATTGAAATTAGCACCTGGCAATACGCCTTTTGCGATAGCAACTTGTGATTGTACACAGACTGCGAGTTACACAATTTCATTTCCTACCAAAAACTTCTAAAAGAATCGATATCTCTTCAATAACAATCACTTTATTTTTGAACATTTTTTATTGCGGTAACGTGTATGTTACATAAAATTTGCCAATTTAATCATTTTAAAGTGTACAATTCAGTGGCATTAAGTAAATTCACAATATTGTGCAACCATCACCACTGTTCCCAAAACTTTTTAATGACCCTAAACTGAAACTCTCTATCCATTAAGCAATAACTTTCATTCTCCCTCCCTTCAGTCCCTGGTAACTTCTAATCTACTTTCTGTCTCTGTGCATTTGCCTATTCTAAATATTTCATATAAATAGAATCACACAATGTTTGTCTTTCTGTGTCTGGCTTTATTTCACTCAGCGTGTTTTCAAGGTTCATCGATGTTGCAGCATGTATCACTACTTCATTCCTTTTTAATGCCGGGATTATAATATTCCATGATACAGCTATACCACATTTTGCTTATCCATTCATATGTTGATGGACACTGGGGTTGCTTCCATCTTTTGGCTATAGTGAATAATGCTGCTATGAACATTGGCACACAAGTATGTTTAAGTCCCTGCTTTCGATTCCTTTGGGGTGTACACCTAGGAGTAGAATTGCTGGGTCATATAGTAACTTTTTGTTAACCTTTTGAGGAACTGTCAAGCTGTTTTCTACAGCAGTTGCACCATTTTACATTTCCACCAGCAAATTACCATTTTTAAACATTAAAAGTTTTAAATTACATTTTCCCCAATTTTCTAAGTAAAACATATTAATTACAGAACTATTGGAAAGTATAGGAAAAAAGAAAAAACTTTCTTATAATCCCAACTGCCAAAACATAATAACGGTTAACATTTTATCATAATTTCTTTCTGTCTCTTTTCTACACCTTTCTTTTTTTTTACATAGTAAATATCAAACTTTATGTTGCAATTTTGTAGTCTAATTTTTCCACTTAATATTCCAGCATTAGGACTACCTCATCTCATTAAAACTCTTTGAAATATTTTTCTATACTGCAACTTAACCACTCCTTGGTCTCAAAAAGATTTAAAGCAAAGTTGTAGTGTTGAAGGCACAATTCAGTGTTTATTTCTGTTCGTAGGACCACGATCCTGAGAGTTTGCCCTGTAACTGGTCTCCTCTGTTCAGTGTCAAGCGCCCTGGTCTCGCTGGCCATGAACAGGACTTCTTGTTGTTCTCTCCCCTTGTACCACCAAGGGCTGCAAATTCGGGTGTCCTGGGAGCCAAGTAGTTAGCATAGAAGAATGACACTGGGTGAGGATGGCTTTGGGGAAAGGACTGACATATATATCCTCTTTAGTTAAAATAAAAGTCAAGGGCTACTTTTGGAAGGAAACATAGTCACAAAGGGCTTTGGGAATGGCTGCTTCTGTGTGTGCTTTGGGCAGGGCCAATTTAAATCTGGGGCCTGGCCGGGCACGGTGACTCACACCTGTAATCCTAGCACTCTGGAAGGCCGAGGTGGGTAGATAGCTTGCACCTAGGCATTGGAGATCAACCTGAGCAAGAGCAAGACCCCGTCTCTACTAAAAATAGAAATATTAGCCAGACATGGTAGTGCGTGCCCGTAGTCCCAGCTACTCGGGAGGCTGAGGCAGGAGAATGCGTCGAGCCCAGGAGTTTGAGATTGCAGTGAGCTGATACCACTGCATTCTAGCCAGGGCAGTAGAGCAAGACTCTGTCCCCCAAATAAATAAATAAATAAATAAATCTGGAGCCTATGAATGGACCTCAAGGGGACAATGAACCCTAAAATTGTTGGCACCACTGAATATGTAGGTGGATTTTCCTGGGGAGGTCGTCCCCAGTTTTTATTAGCTTCTCCCTGGGCTACGTGACCCCTGGCCTGGAATGAGCCTTTGCTCTTGTTAGTTGAGATGGCTCCTCTTCCTACAGGCCTTCACGCCAGGCCTGGGGCAACTATTCCTTCCCTCATTCTAGCAACAATACTGCTGGCCATTTCCTGAATAGGGAGGATGAGAAGAGCCAGGCTGGAACAAGTTGCCCAGCCACAAAGTAGCTCAGACCTGCCCCTGGGTCTGCCAGAACTTACTGCTATCCTTCTCTGTGTGCAGGATGGAATGTAGGCCCAATGTTAGGGGTGGTCTGTATGACTGTATGGTATAGACAGCACTTTGGGGCTTCTAGCCAAGGGGTGCCCTTAAGTTGGTGAGAGGCATCTTAGCCAGATGGAATGTGCGCTACTTCCTGCACAAAGCTAGCCTGGGCAAGGAGTTGCTTCTAACAAGCCTGATCTTGTCTCAATGACAGTGTTTTAAAACCTGCGAAATATGATGAAAGCAAGTGCGAGAAAATCTTCCACCAGGAGACCTGCAGCTTTACCGTGGTGGAGAAGGAGAACCCAGCAAAGACCTGTGTTGTCAATGGATGGACAATGTAATGTGCTTCTAGTGGGCCCAGGGCTCCCAGACCCAGCCTCATTCTCCCCTGGCTTCTAATAGTCTATAATCGTGTAGCCCTACTTATCAATAAAAAAATTTTTGAGCAAACACTTGAATATGTGTATATTTTTAATTTATAAATTATGTATGCATTGATTTAAGGTACATTGTAAAGCATACAAATGTTTAGAGAGGGAGACAAAAAATAAATATGAATAAAAGTTATACTATTTTTCTGGCCGGGCGTGGTGGCTCACGCCTGTAATCCTAGCACTCTGGGAGGCTGAGGTGGGCAGATTGTTTGAGCTCAGGAGTTCGAAACCAGCCTGAGCAAGAGCGAGACCCCGTCTCTACTAAAAATAGAAAGAAATTATCTGGACAACTAAAAATATATAGAAAAAATTAGCCGGGCATGGTGGCGCATGCCTGTAGTCCCAGCTACTCGGGAGGCTGAGGCAGGAGGATCGCTTGAGCCCAAGAGTTTGAGGTTGCTGTGAGCTAGGATGACGCCACGGCACTCACTCTAGCCAGGGCAACAGAGTGAGACTCTTTCTCAAAAAAAAAACAAATAAAAGTTATACTATTTTTCCTACACTCTAATAGGTCCGCCTACTCGGGGGACCACTGCCACTTCTGCCTTTTTTGATATATCTGTGCTCTGTTGCCTATGTCCTGCTGTCTGGTGAACAATGAAAAAAGTAAGTGTGCCTTCAAGATGAAATGAGATCCCTTCTTTTCTTTGAGGTGTTCATGTTTACCCTTTTCTCCTCTTCTTCAGAGGTGTCCTCTATGCCGTGTTCCTTACATTCCTCTGTGTTTGCCTGAGGTCAGAGCAAGTTAGAGCAGAACAGCCTGAAGAAGGACCCCTGAGGCCACATGCAGCCCGACAGGGAATAAAAGCCCAGGTCTTCGCCTTGTTGGGGAATGGCCGGGTGCAAGGCCTCAGTATCAGTTATCTACTGCTGCACACGGACCACCCAACAGTTAGTGACTTTGAACAATGACAACATCCGTCCTCTTTTCACAGTGTCTGTGTTAGAGGACATTTGTTCAATCCGCAGTATATACTGAGTACCTGGGCTAGGCAGTGCTCTGGGCCTGGAGATACAGCAGTGAACCAGAGAGATTAAATACCTGATGTCCCAGGGCTTGGAGTCAGCCGTGTATACGTGACAGCTCACAAACAAGCAAACAGTCATCTGTTGGACAGTCAGTGGGCAACCAATGAAGAGCTCCATTTTCCCCTGTGCCCTAACCCTATCCGTTCAAACATGCTATGTGGGCCAGTTGAGCAATGTAGGCAGGTCCCTTAGTTTTTGTGGTCACATCAGATGATAAAAAAGTGCTTTGGTCACTTTCAGTTACAAAAAGTCTCATTCCAGGGTCTACATCTGCATTGAAGAGGGAATGGGGGACAGAAGAGTTAAGGGCACGGTGCAGTCTTGGCTCCTCCCGCCGAGGTGGTGTCCAAGGCTGCCTTTCTCATGGGGCTTTTGTGGGCCCCGCTCCCCACTACAGCTCCCCTCACACGCACAAGCTGCAGCTGTTCTCTTAGCTCCTGTGTCTCCTGTTGTTTTCTGCTGAGGTCGCCTCGCCCCTTGTAGGAGTCACTCTTGGGTGGAATCCATAAAACCCTGCTCTGATCATTTCCTTTGCTGGGAAATGTGGAGAAACAGTTGGCACCGAGTATGGGGGACTTCTGTCAAACCGAGGCAGAAAGAGTCCCCTTTTAACATCTGGTCACAAACAAAAAATTCCAACATGGCTAATGCCATACTGGGAAGAATGTGAAGGGAGGTACGATGTGGTGGAACAAGGTGTGGAACATTATGGGTGCAAAGGAGCCTATTCTTTGGAGTCCGATGATGTGGGTTAGAATCTGGATTCTCACATTCATTTATTTATTCAACTTTTTAAAAAAAATTCTGGTAAAATTTACATAACATAATGTACCATTTTAACCATTTTGTAAGTGTACAGTTCTGTGGCATGAAGTACATTCATTGCCGTACATTCTATTACTACCATCCAACTCCAGAACTTTCCATCATCCTAAACTGAAACTCTCCACCTATTAAACAATAAACCCCACTCCCCCGTCCCCCACCCCTGGAATCCACCATTCTTTCTGTCTCTGTGAATTTTACTACTCTGGGTACTGCATGTAAGTGGAAGCATACAACCAATATATGGTCTTTTGTGTCTTCTAACATTTATTTTTGCATCTGAACGTACCAGCTGAATAATATCTAACTTGTGAGGACATTTGATGTGAGAGAATCACTTAGGATAGTCCTCGGCACAGAATTTGCCTTCAAAAAATGTTTGCTTCATCGTTTAATTTCATTTATTCACGAAGGCTGGAAAGGACACTGACGGGCAGGGAGTGTGTGCCCTCTGGAGGGCAGTCAAGGGCTTTGGGCCGGCTCGAGCAGAGATCTCGCGAGACTGTCAGACTTGTGGCGAGAGGCGTGGGAGGAAGGCGGTGTTCTCGCGAGAACTCTGCCCTTGTGCCCTAGGATTGTGCTGGGCCCTGTCTCTGTGCTCCCAAGGTCCTCTCGGATCGCCAGGAGAGGCGCTCGGAACTGGTAAGGACGCGAGTGACGGCCAGGGTGGGCGCACCACCTCCCGCTCTCACGCCGCAGCCCGGGCGGAAGCGCGACGATCGCTGGCCCGCTGGGCCCGGGCTGTCCTCCCCTTCCCGACCCTCAATATGCCGGGCCCAGGCCTGTTCTCTCCTCCCGGTTCCTCCACACGCCGGCCCCGGGGCGACCTCTTCCTGCCTCCCGGCGGGCTCGGGCCTGTGCTTTCCTCCTCCTCGGCTCCATCACGCCCGGCCCCGGGGCCACCTGCTCCTGCCTGCCCGCCTTCCCAGCTCCAGGTGTGACAGCTCCGAGTTTCCCATCGCTCTCGCCTCTTGCCTGGGCCCCTGTGGTGAGGCGGGGCCTGTTTTTCGTAACAGGCCTAGACCATATCCCTTTCTAGCCTGTCAGGCGGAAATGCAGAGAAGATAATGTCTTTTTTGGCCCTATATGTGCCGGACACATGCCGTCTCATTTAATTCTCCCGACGATCCCGTACCCAGATTATCTCCGTTTTACAGATGAGAAGAGCGAGGCTCGCTCGTTCATCGACTCATTCCACCAACAATAATTTATTCGGTGCCCGTATGTTCAGGGAGTTGAGGGGATAGGAATTGAAAGAACGGACACCTTATTCTCATGAAACTAAATTCTTGTAGTGAGAAAACAGTAAACATACAGACTTAGCTGCCATGGGATATTACGCAGGAATGATGTGATCAAGAATGACAGAAATACAATGACAGACGTCAGAGTGCTGGAGTTTGATCCCCAGGGCAGAGCTTTTTTTTTTTTTTTTTTTTTTAACCAGGCGTTTTTGTATTGCTTTCTAATCAGAGTCAGGTTCAACATAGTAACTGCCTTTTGGATAGACTTAGCTTTCCACCACTCACTTGGCAATTTGGAAATACGGTTGTAGGGACTCTTGAGTTACTTATTGGGGTAAGGATGGGACAGGTAGTCATAAGTGGCTCATTGCTGCACTGGGATCCTAGTGTGACATTTCTGAACTTTAAAGTATTCATACATCAGACCCTTTGAGGAAGACGTACCCTGATGATGCAGTGGAGGGAGATTCATTTACTGCCTTGGCACAGGGAATGTAGTGGGTTTGCTCTTTCGAAGATTTGCTAGCTTGCAGATTTTTTCAGATAAGCAAACGAGATAATATATGTAAAGTCCAGCACAGTGACATTCCTTACATTTTATCCTTTCTCCAATGGTGCCTTTGTCCTTGGGTCTCTAGGGAAAAATCCTATGTGTTCAAAGTTTTATGATAGTTTATATCTAAATAAGTCTCTACAATTAATTATATTACCACCTTTGGGCAAAGAAGTATTGCAAAAGTGGAAAAACAAGTTGAACTATATAAGGAAACGAAGATGTGCTTGTTTAAGGGATAAAAGATATTTTAGAATTACACAGTATTCCCCACCCCCATTTTCTGTGCCAGAAACCCAAGAACCTGCGTAGAGGTTTCATGAAACTCCACAGGAAACCCTGACACATATCCCTGCCAATTTGAGAGCCTCTTAGTTAGTATTTTGTAATATTTTCCCTCATATAGTACATTTTAGCGTACTGAAAGGCATTCAGAGCCAGTCATTGCTGCTGCTGTGGACTTTTAGTTTCTTATTCTAGAGAATTAATATTTTCTGCTGCTTAGTTGTTGGTGAATCAATGACACGAATTCTCTAGAGGGCAAGTTCACCATGGTATCCTCAGGGACTATCACAGTACGTGTCAGTTTAGGTACTCAATAAATATTTGTTGGATGAATACATAAAACCTTAATACTTCAATAATCTTTTCAACATACAAGGTGTGGCTAGGGACTTCGGACTCAGATCTGGGGTTAAATCTTGGCTCTTCTACTTGGAAGTTTGTGACTGTAGGTAGTATAACTTTGTTAACCTGGGTTTTTGGTTGTTGTTGTTGAGACAGAGTCTCGCTCTGTTGCCCAGGCTAGAGCGCAGTGTCATCATCATAGCTCACTGCAGCTTCAAACTCCTGTTCTCAAGCAGTCCTCCCACCTCGGCTTCCCAAAGTGCTAGCATTACAGGCATGAGCCACCTCGCCCAGCCTGTTTTTTTCTTTTTTTTTAAATGGCGATGGTAATACCTACGTTAAAGGTTTCTGACTAAAAAAGATAATGTGTAAAAAAAAAATCTTGGCACATGGTAGAATAGATGTAAATATTTTCTGAATTCATTTATTCAACAAATAATTATTGAACACCTACTGTACAACAGTGAACAAAAAGACAAAGTTCCTGCCCATGTGGAACTTACCTTCTAGTATGTCTTCTGAGGGTAGTCAGAAAATAAAGGGTTTCTACATGTCAGACTGTGGTCAGTACTATGCAGAATAGTAAAGCATATTTAAGGGGAAGCAGAGGGAAGACTTCTTAAAATATAGGATGGTGAGGAGTGGCCTCACTGAGGAGATAACCTTTGAGCAGACACCTGGAGGAAGTGAAGTCATGGGCATGAGACTATCTGGAGAAAAGTGCAAGGGCCCTGAGGCAGAAGCATCCGTGGGGCGCTGGAGGAGCAGCCAGGAGAAACGTAGGGAGGAGGGGACGAGAGGGGACAAAGGGCCGCAGTCATGAGGTTTCTGCAGGAATCCTGGCGAGAGATGATGGTTACATATGAAATTGATGAACTACATAATAGAATGTCTTTCTCTGTTATCATATCCCATTCTCTCACTAAAAGTAATAAAAATAGTGAATATCTATATGCCTCTTACCATGTGTCAGGCACCATTCTAAGTGCTTTACATATAGTAATCATTGGTTCTTGCCAAAAAAGTATACCCAGTCTCAGAGAATGAAGACTTGTCACTACTCAGGATATACAATGGAATTGCTGCTGGCTTGGAGAGCACTTTCTGAAGCATTACTGAAATCAGTGAATTCAGTGCCTCTGTTCACATGCTGGTTAGGTTGCAACAGGCAAGCCTAAATAAAGTAATAATGGAGCAACCAATATGTATGTATTGGGTTCAGTTTTATGAGAGAACTATAGATGCCTATCAAATATTTATTATTCATCTTTGCTACTTTATAGCTTTTTTAAAATTTGTGTCCAGGGGTTTCATTTTGGCTTTGTTGTCATTATAGGCATGTCTGGATACATTGCTTCAACACAGAACGCACTTGAACAGTGTGGAGGCCTAGGCTGGAGTGGGGGCCGAGTTGATCACGTTTGTTCTGGCCAGTAGGGTTAATACTATCTCTCTGTCCGAGGAGCTGCTATATCATCTTTCTCAGCTTGTCTTCTTTGGTTGTTAAATCATAATATTGCAGTCATGACCCATAAGCTTATGGTCCAGCCTGCAATACCTCAAACCCACACATGTCATATACACTCTTCGAATTAGAAAGACTCACTGGCAAGTGAATAAAATAACTATTTTGAGGGTGCGCCTTTTACTTAACTTCTGATACTAATGATTCATTCCATACTCTCAGCCATTCTTATTCCAAGTTGTCATCCCTGATTTTGCTTGGCTTGATTATGCCATGGATTCAAGACTTTCCTCTTTGGTGCTAGGAGTGTGTTTGGGGACACTTTTGTGGCTTAGTATTTCTCTTATCCAGCATTACCTGAGTACTCTATAAATATTGGCAATTCGGTTCAGTGAAGGAGTGACTAGCTGGCCAAAATAGGTTAAAAGGTTGTGTTTGTTTGCCAGTTTGGTTACAGGGAAGAAGCTAAGTCTTTTCATACTTAGACAATTACAGCTTTTCAAAACAACATAATCTCAGGTATATTTTGAGCTTTTTTTTTTTGAGGCAGTGTCTCACTCTGTCACCTGGGCTGGAGTATAGTAGTGTCATCATAGCTCACTGCAACCTCAAACTCCTGGGCTCAAGCAGTCCTCCTGCTTCAACTTCCCAAGTAGCTGGGACTACAGGTGCGCACTATCACGCCCCATTAATTTTTCTATTTTTTGTAGAGCTGAGGTCTTGCTGTGTTGCTCAGGCTGGTCTCAAACTCCTGGCCTCAAACGATCCTCCTGTCTCCCAAAGTGCTGGGATTATAGGCATTACCCACCCCTCCGGGCCTATTTTGATATTTATTTTGGCAATATTGGTGCCTCAGGCTTTAGAGCAGGGAAAATATTTTATCACTTGTTTGCTTCCATGGGGAAAATCACAAGATGTTTACCATGTAAAATCAGGGATGAAATGGCATTATTACTATGATGGTAGATAAGTAACATGTTTTCCCATCCCTTGACTATATTATGGCAGGAAGTTTCAAGTTTAAGATAGAGCAGGGCCCCAGTTCTGAAAGCCTACCAAACTTCTGTTGATTTCAGTTGGAATTTTTTTTTGCACTGCAAAGTCTGAGGAAAAAAATCCAGAGTCAGCTATAAATATAGTAAATGTCTCCCCTTTAATTCACAAACTTGCTGCTGTTTGTGAATCCCTGAAGCTGAGCTTTGTGGTTCTGGCAGCAGGAAAGACACTATCTCAGCACCTGTCCTGGATTCATAATTTCGGTGGTTACACCCTTGCCAGTTTTGTCTTGTTTAAAAAAGAAAAGCAAAAGTATAGTTGTGGCTAGAAA
>NW_012151785.1:558530-564767 GCF_000956105.1 Propithecus coquereli
TACAATTTTAGCTTTTGTCATTCAGAGGTATGTCTAGTTTTCTTTGTATCTTCACAAAATGTGTTATCCAAGGAGGATATTTGGAATTAGAAATTTTATTATTTTTGATAATGTGTGTCTGAATTGGGGTCCCAGAAACTGTGTGCATCACAGACAAAGCAGGCACCTCTACAAACTCTGTTCATCTGAAATCTGCGGGATGTTAGAGGGTGATGGCTCTTAGTGTTACCTTTGGTTTTTCTCATGTGGTTTTGCTTTACTCTTACTATTTACAAACATGGCTTTATATATGTAGCCAAGAGCATGTATTTCACATTCAAGAAATTGACTAAAAGGGAATGGAATGACAATATCTAGATTTCATCTTCTGGCCTGATTGGCTATGCAGGCTATAAGGATTATCTTGGAGGAAAGGGAAAACGAGAAGTACCTTGCACATGACAGTCATCAGAAAGGGAGTATTATGCTATGTGCCAGGCACTGTCCTAAACATTTTACGTATGTTAGTTCATATAATTTCATTGAATTGGGTCCATTTTCATCCCCCTTTTACAGGTGGGGAAACCAAGGCACAGATTGGTTAATTGGCTTGCCTAACATGATACAGCATCTAAGTGATGGAGCCAGGTTTTGTACCAAATGGTCAAGTTCCAGAGTACATGCTTTTAACTGCTGCTTCTCCAGGTAGGGCCGTCCTGTTCACTGTATTCCCAGCACCTAGAGTTGTGCATGGCATCTGGTGGGTGCTCACTCAACATCTGCTGAATGAACAGCATTCGCGAGGTATCAAAGGCAGCACTGGACTGAGGATCTGGGTGCGAGAGAGACAGACACGGACGCGAGGGTACAGGCGGAGATATGTCACAGATGGGAAGGGCTGTCTGAGAGCCTGAAGAATAGGGCTGAATCTCAGCTGGCCTGACAGTGGTAATGTATCTCAGGGGTCACGAGCTATTGGCAAGGACATTCCAATGATAACTCGGTAGGCTTTCTGACAGTTCCTGCCACAGTTTGTTATTTCTCTGTAGTGATTAGCAGCACAACCCCTAAAGCAAAGACGTCTCGACGGTTTGGGACTCGGAGAGGGTGGAGCAGGTGGGGAGAGGAGAGGAGCTTCTGGCACTCTTCCAGCCGGCCTCCGGCGGCCTTCGGCCTGAGCGGCCCCGCAGGCGCTGGAAGGCCTGAGCGGCCCAACCCGGAGGCCCAGCGGCGACTCGGGGCGCCCAGGGAGCGGCACCTGTGGGCGGAGCCTCCCGCCCCGCCCCTGGCGCGCGCTCCGGCTCGCCGGTGGCCGCCGCGTGACGCGCGGACGGGGCGTGGCCGCGGACTCGGGCACCTTCCGCACCCAGGCCGGGGGGTGAAGCGGCCGCTCGCTCACGGGCAGCCGGCGCGGCAGGGACTGGGCGTGCGAGGTAGGTCTGGCAGCCGGCGGCCGCAGCGGGAGCGGTTGGGGCCAGTTCGCCTTGCGGGGCCGACGCCAGGAGGACGGGGGCGCTGGGGCGGGCTGCGCGCATGCGTATTGCGCGGCGGCCGTGCGCCTCCGGCTTCCGGAGCCTGTGGGGCCGCGGCGCCGCTGGCCTCTGCTCCGAGAGGGCGTTCGGGCAACCTGGAGACCGCATGAGTCACTGCTGCTTTCGAACTAGAAACCCCTTGCTTAACGCTAGCGTTAGATGGTAGAATTTTGCGGTCGGTTTTCAGTCACTGCTTCAGAAAGTTGAGGTGCTGGGATTGATTGTTCGCAGTTCCGCGTGTAAATAAAGGTAGGCAGATCCGAGCGTAGGGAGCTCTGAAGTGTTAAGAACTCTTAGAATGTCCGTAGTGAATTTATAATAACCTTATTTTAATTCTCTTGAGATACTAACGTTTATTTGCGTGGTTTTAAGAAGATTGCAGAGAAGCAGGTTCTGGATTAAAGAAACTACTTGATGCAGAATTTAAAGTGGGCTGGGGCTAGGGTAAGATCCATATGCTCGTTGAGTTAATTATATCCAAAACAGTCTTTTTTTTTGATTAAAAGAAAATCCAGACATGAAGTAAAGAAGAAATGTCTCAAGGTAAAATTGTAAAATATTATTTTTCAATATATAATTTTTTTTACTTTAGGTTTGTACAAATGACCTAAGGTAAGTTGTCTCCTTAAATATAACCAAATTGGCAGTACATTTCGAGTTTAGTAATCCGTAGAACACATATGCATCCTGTGGATGGAGTCTGGGCTTGGCCTTTTAGCAGTGACTCACATGCCAGAAAATAAGTAAAAAGTGGAGGTCTTTTGGGGGAGGCAGGGCAGGTGGCAAAGAATGTGAGAGCTGGAAGGTGAGGTTACAGGTGGTCCAGTCTCTGAGCTTTCATTTAGACACACAGATGAAGCTTGGAGCAGCTGGGGTACAGATGTTGGATCAGAACCATTCGCACCAGTACTTGGCAGCGTTTTAATTTTTCTGAGCCCATCATGACATGCAGGGGTACTGTTTATTTTTGTTAGTGTTATCTGAGGCAGAAGGTTCTGAACAATTGTGGTTAAAATTTATTAAGGACTATGAAAACGGACTGAAAAACATTTTTGAAAAGAGATACCTCGTTTTGTTGCCCAAGCTGTAGTGCAGTGGCAGACCAAAAATGGACTGAAAATCTTAATGGAAGTTATTTCAGTAGTAACCCACTGGAATGTTAATTTTACTCTCTTGTGTTCACAAATAAAAATAATTTTTGGGTGATAATACACACTAAAGGAAGAACAAGCCTGTCTGAGGGAGAGAACCCAGGACTAGACCTTTGGAACCATAGTTCTAAACCCAAATCTTACCCTTTATGGCTGTGGCCCTTAAATGGGTCATTTAAACTGTCTGGGCCTTTGTGGCTTCATCTATAAAATGAGAGTGGTATACTAAAGAGATGCCTAAGGTTTTTTGAACTTAAAATTGTAGTTTGTGTGGGTCATAAGAGAGTTATAGCTCTTTGGAAATTTTATTGTTAAACTGTAAGATAATGACTTAGCTTCATTTGTGGTTGGTTGCTCAATTCTTGTCTCATGATCTTTGGACTTAATAACTAGATTTGTGCAAAGCATTGTGTGAGAATGGCATATATCGTTTGTAGAATTCATCTTTAAGGAAACCCCAAGTTCTGTTATTTGAGGAGTGTGTGTTTCTCTTCCCCTCCTATCACCACCTCCCACACCCGCAATTTAGGACAGGGATCCTAGAGGCAGGGAAGTTTTAGAAAGCACTTAAACTTTTCCTTTTTTATTTTATTTTTTCTGAGACAGAGTCTCACTCTGTTGACCTGGGTAGAGTACAGTGGCATCCTCCATAGCTCACCCCAACCTCCAACTCCTGGGCTCAAGGGATCCTCCTACCTCAGCCTCCTGAGTAGCTGGGATTACAGGTGCACACCTTGATGACCGGCTAAGTTTTCTGTTTTTAGTAGAGATAGGGTCTCACTTTTGATCAGGCTGGCCTTGAACTCCTGAGCTCAAGTAGTCCTCCTGCCTCGGCCTCCCAGAGTGCTAGGATTACATCACACCACTGGCCCGCCCGGCCTTAAACTTTTGTCTCAAAAAAATAAACATCTAAGGCGATCCTCTTTTGAAGGTGGTAGGGCAGTAGTTTGGATTATAATGGTAAAGATAAAAAGACATTTTTAGTAATCTTTTATTGATTTGAATTTTAGAATTAGAGCTAATTTGGTCTAGTCTTTTTTTTTTTTTTTTTTTTTAAAGAGACAAATTCTACAAATCTCTGTCACTCATGCTGGATCATGCTGGCATGATCATAGCAACCTTAAATTCTGGGCTCTGGTCCAGTCTTTTTATGGGTTAAAAAAACAGTCAAAGGTATGTATACTTGGTATATATTAGAGGGTTTAGACTATTGAGTTTTGGAGTAAAAAATATTTGTGTTTGCTATGTTGTATAGTGAAAGACTAAATGGGGAGCTAGTATTTATTAAAGAAGCACCACCTCCTTACCCCTAAATCTGCGAGTCTGCATTGTTATCTTCGTTTATTAACTAGGAAGTTAGGTTCCAAAAGGTAAATTAAAGTCATACCACTAATGGGTGGCTAAAGGATTCTAAGTCAGGGCCTGCTCACTTCAAAGTCTTCCAGCTTTAGCCTGCTTTCTATACTCCAAAAGAGATGGAGGTTCCATCAACTAAACCCACTAACAATAACTGCAATGTTAAAAAGTAACATGGAGTGCTTACAGTTTGCAGGGGATGGGTTAAGTGCTTAAAGGCAGATAATGTCTCACTTTAACCTCACTGTAGCCTCCTGCAGCTACTATTACTGACTCCCTTTTTCCAGAGGAAGTTGAGGCCCAGAGAGGTTTAGTTACTAGCTCAGGGGTCTCCAGCTTGTAGACAGCCAGAGCTCAAGTTTGTCAGATTCCAGGGTGATCTCTTAACCATCATGCTTGCTACACTGGCTCTTGAACCTGAAACAAATGGTGAGTTAATTTTCAAAACGGCCATGTGAACTAGTTACCTCATAAAATCTCTTCGGATGTGACATTTCATAAAGCTGGCTCAGGCTTCAACTCACTGTGATTTGAATTCACCCATTTGGTTCTAAAGATGACTGTTTGGAGGATAACACTTGTTTTAATTTGGAAAAAATGTGATAACAGTGTGTAGAAAAAAAGTTTTGTAACTTTTTAGTATCATCCTACATTCTGTGTATAGCTTGTAAGGGGAAAATCCATTCTGTATACTTTTGCCATATTCTGCTCTTATTAGGTCGTTGTGCAGTATTTGTGATTGAATTGGGAAGACTTGCTTTAGGGACCTAGTAATGCAGTGAGCACTGTATACATTTGATTTGTCTCCCATCTGTTCCGGAGTTCTAGGTTTTTGACATTTTGAAGCAACATTTTAATTTTATTTTATTGATGTAATTTTACACTGTACCAGGCATTGGGGCATTCCACACAAATGGTGAGGGCCTAAGAATGGGAAATTTGGCATAGGCGAAGGAGGTTGGTTAGTACGTTTGAAAGGCAGCTAAACATGCCTTGCGTGACTGACTGAAGTGCAGAGTGAAGCAACTTACGGTAATAAGGTGACACTCCAGGTCTGCAAATCTGAGCCAGTATTTCACCCATGTTATGCGGGGGCAGCAGGGTAACTACAGCTGGTGTTTACAGGGTTAGAAAAAATTTCCACAGTGATTTCTGTCAAATCCAATTAAGGCAGCCCTTCCTTTTTATAGATCATTATGGGGAAACAGCCTGGTAACAAAATTAACAAGGAGAAGTTAGAAAATCCCCTGAATCCTTCAGTTTCTTGTAGGAACTTTGTAGTTCCTGATTCTGAATCTTGCCGAGACAGTGGAAAGAAAGCCTGTTGGCCTGCTTCACCTCCCATTGTTTAGTTTCCGAGAGTGGGACTCACACTACTTTTGCCCTATCCAGCTTTCTGCTAGGCACCTGGCCCTAAAATTAGTCTTAAGATGCAGTCAAGGCCTGTCCAAGTTCTCTTTGTCTTAAATGGGCAGTGAGCCATTTGGAGGACCCTACGCTGGATAGGCTACTATTCAGCCTAAAGCTGCCTTCTCTGAGAAGATCACTGCTTCCAGGACTGTTAGGAATGTCTTTCATATATTGGCTAAAATGTCTCCTATTAATCTTTCCCCACCTTGGGGCTATTCTGAACAAATCTAATTCTTTTAGTTGACAAGTCTTCAAATATTTGAGAATAGTAACCATGTTCTCCCAAGAGATGTCTCTTATCTAGGCTAAACAGACTTCCTCCCTGCAGAACTTTTTTTCAAGGTTTTGGGGCCTCTTTCCCTTTTCTAAATGCCCTTCTCTAAAGTGTGTTACTCAGAAATAAATTTTAAATTTAGTCTAATAAACATGGAACAGGCTTAGTCCTTGAAAAACACTGTACATTTAATAAATGTAGTCAAATAACATGCAAGTTATTTTTCCCTCAGATCTAGCAAACTGCTAATCCGTATAAAGTTTTCTCTCAATTCGAGATCTCCATGCTTTAAAACAAATTTATTCTCTTCCTTGCCCTTCCCCATTCAAGTGCACAAAATTGACATTTTGTTTTATAAGATTGAACCACAGTGATGTGTTGTTTTGGAATCTGTTTCTGTCACAGCCTCATGTTTCCCCATGTTATCTCCAACTTTAGTATCTGCCTTCTGTGTTTTCATCCAAGTAATTAGGGAAAACAGGGACATCCTCTGAAAACTGTACAGACTATGCTTAGTCCATTATCCTTTGAGTAC
>NW_012151785.1:565792-583053 GCF_000956105.1 Propithecus coquereli
TATTTTCTTTTAAAGGAACAATGAGCAGAATGAATACCTCACAGGACCAGAGTGGCTGCTCCAGTAATAGAGGACCCCTTTTGAGGTGTAGTGATGCACGGAGGGACTTGGAGCTTGCTATTGGTGGAGTTCTACGGGCTGAACAGCAGATCAAAGATAACTTGCGAGAGGTGTGACATGTGCTTTTCTCTTCCCTCGTCAGGACTCTTAGCACAGGACTGGTTTGAGCATGGCCAAGACTTGGCCTCTCAGTGCGAACTGCAAGTTTCACCCTGTGCCTCCATGGTCTACTTAATCCCAGTCAGTTGCCTGATATGTTGGTGCCTTCGATCCCATTGGGAAATAAGGCAGATGCTAGAAGAATCTAGAAAATCCTGTACCATTCTAGAGAATTCTGTTGAGCATGCATTTTTGATTGCAACTCTGTGTGGTTGTGGTGCCAGGCACCGTCCTCAGTAAAAATGATGAAATGAGTGAGCGGTGTACTGCTCAGCTGCATCCCCTCGATGCATACAGTGTGGCACATCAGCACGCTCCCATCATCCTTTAACCTGTTAGTGGCATGGTTCTGTGAAACGACTTTGTTAGGGTAAGCCAGGATGAAATCTGTAGTTAGTTCCAATAGCATTTTATTGGTGAGGCATACACTGACCAAGTATTACATGACTTGGAAACACAACAACTACACAGACAAAATAGTTTCTTATGTGATTCTCATGAATAATTTATAGCCTGTTTTGACTTTTTTCCTTGGGATTTTTGTATTTAGCCACCATTTGCATCATGGTTTATGCTTCCAGAAACATTTAGTTTACAATTTCACTTAAAACATCTACCCTAATGGTCTTCTAGCTGTTGACCTGTGGTTGCACATCTCTTTACTAAATTGGCCTCCTAAAAATGGACTGCTCATTCTGTGGAGCAGGAATAGAGATAAGGGCTAGCTAGTTACTAAGTTAATACTCTGTCTTATTCTGCTGATAAACTTGTAAAGCCATAGGTTTGAAAATTGTATGGATAACTGAGGGGGATCAATATCTCCTGGTACATCCTTGTATTTTCTCTTGATTACTTTAGGACACCCATATTGAACCTAATCCTCTTAGAAGGAGGGGAATTGAAGGAGGATTTTAGAGCTTAGGTTTGCCTTTATGGCTGGGATTCTTAAACTGGGGTCCATAGGGCTTTAGTAGGTTCATGGATGGGCTTTGGGACACTGAGCCCTGAAATTATAGACAAAATTTTGAGTATATGCATTTTTCTGGGGAGATACTTTATAGATGCAATTGGATAATTAGAAGGATTCGTGATCCCCAAAAGTTTAAGAACCTTACTATTCTGTGGGAAACATCATTCTTTGGGCTTATAACATGTGTTTCCTAGGTCAAAGCGCAGATTCACAGTTGCATAAGCCGTCACCTGGAATGCCTTCGAAGCCGTGAGGTGTGGCTGTATGAACAGGTAGACCTCATCTATCAGCTTAAAGAGGAGACACTTCAGCAGCAGGCCCAACAACTCTACTGGGTAAGGTGGCTGCATGGCTAGAATTGGTTTGAGCATGGTTTCTGGTTGCCAGAGAATGTCTTCCTTATAATACAGTGTTAATATGGATCAGATAAAAGTTTAATCTCAGGTGCTGTTTGTTAACTTGAATATACCTGGTGCATTTGGTATCATTGTGGCTAGATGGTTTCATTTTTCTTTTAGTTGTTGGGCCAGTTCAATTGTCTTATTCATCAACTGGAGTGTAGCCAAAACAAAGATCTAGCCAATCAAGTCTCTGTGTGCCTGGAGAGGTAAAGACCCTTTTTTGCTTGTTTTGACTTTTGGCTCTTTCAGTTTGGTATAATAAAAGAAAGTCAGTTTAGTAACTCATTGCATGTGTTGTATTTAACTTGACTTCTCTGTTGCTGTGGTAAGATCATTCTGCTTTATATATTTAATATTATACTAGCTGATACTATCTTTGGTTGAGTTGCTTACAAAAGTGCAATCGTTTAAAATTACTCACAATTGGCTTTTGTTTTGGATGAAGTTGAAACAGATACTCCTTAAAAATAGCCAAATTTTGCTTTTTTCCCAGACTGGGCAATTTGACCCTTAAGCCAGAAGATTCAACTGTCCTGCTCTTTGAGGCAGACACAACTGCTCTGCGCCAGACCATCACCACGTTTGGGTCCCTCAAGACCATTGTGAGTAATCTTGATCTCATAGGACACTTCTCAAGTCTGTGGACTCACAGATAGTCTTTTAAAATGGAATTACATTTTTACTGTGAAATTAGTGGCTTTCTTTGGTTAGCTTCATAAATTTCATGTTCTAGTAGAACAAGTGGATAGAACATTAGGCTGCTGGTTCTTGGAATATAGTACTGACTCACTGATAGTCTTTGGAATTTATCTTACATGCTATCTAAATGCTTTTGACATTTCTTGTAAAATTTATGGCTTGAATGGTCTTTAATAAAGAACCAAACATGGTCTCATTTGGGTCTCATTAAAAATAATACTACTACAAATTCTGGTAAAGATTTCTAATATGATGACAGCTATGTAGTAGATAAAGTACTCTCAGATTTGATAAGTACTTTGTAGGTCATTGAATTTAGTGTGAGCAATATTTATTCCAGTGAAATTGTGATGCTTTGATTAATACTTTTGAAATTTATGAATTACAGTTTAATTTTTTTAATATGGAAGCATAGCATAAATAACATGATTAAATTGTCTTCATTTTATAGCAAATTCCTGAGCACCTGATGGCTCATGCTAGTTCATCAAATATTGGGCCTTTCCTGGAGAAAAGAGGCTGTATCCCAATGCCAGAGCAGGTAAAATGTCAATTCTGTTTCTGGTAACCGATATTTCCTTTAGGTTTTGACTAAATCACTTTTTTTTTGGCTACTATTTATTTGTAAAAAGCCACCACTGGTAATGAGTTGGTGTATTCAGTTGAATGCTTCCTTTAAGATTGAATGTCAAATAGAAATTTAGATGTTTTATAAGTGTTGAATAAGAAAGTAATTGTTACCAGTCATTTCATAGGAAATTACCATCAGCTATCTTATTGGTATTGGTTCTCTCTTGGGGATTCTTTTTATAATTCGTAGAGGTGATTTCTTTCTTCCTTTTTTTTGCCTATAATGATGTTGACACTATAGAGATGATTTATTTTTAAAGGCAATGCGAATAAAGGTTCCTAGATGCTTTAGTTGAGAAGAATCCTAGAGATCAGCTATACCCCTTGTTTTATAATTGTGAAGATTGAGGCTCTGGGAAGGTATGTGACTTGCCCAGAGTGAGTGGCGAGACAAGATTAAAGAGCCTTGGTCTTCTGTTTTTCTGGTGAGCTTTCTGCTGCATTTGACATTGCCTTGTTAAACAGCAAAGTATTGTGTGTCAACACAAAGTATTGTGTGTTAACAGAAGTCAGCACCCAGCATCACAGCTGTCCCTCTCAACAAATGGCTCCTTGGAAGTAAACCTTCAAATGGTCGTCAGGCTCCTTACCTACCCAGCACCAACCCCCAGGACTGGCTCACCCAAAAGCAGACCTTGGAGAATACTCAGGTGTGTCGATGCCTTTATTGTTTCTGAGGTAGATGTAGTAGTAGATTGGGTTATTAGCCAGTAGTATGTGTGTTTATTTAGTTTTTAGTTGTAGTGTGGAACATAATTTTTTAATTACAATAGTGACATCTCTTCACCATAGACAGAAAGTTTAGGAAATAAATATATATTTATAAAATACCCTAATCCCAACACAAAGAGACAAATACTAACATTTTTTGTTAATATACTTCATTTTTCTGTGTATACGTATACTTCTAAAAAATCATTCTATAAGTCTTGTTTTGGTAAGTAGATTTTTTCACCAATATAGCATGAATATATTTCTCTGTTATTTAATTTCTTCTGTAAAATCTTTAATACTATGTAATATTTCATTGATTGGCTGTAACTTAAATTCCAGTTTTTCTGGATATAAAGAAAGTTCCCCTAAACATCCAGGAGCTAATATTTGTGTGTATTCTTGATTAGTTCCTTAGGAGTAAACTTCTAGAAATTGCATTACTAGATTACGGTTCTGCATACTCTTGAAGACTTTTGATATATATTGACAATTTGGCTTTCTAGAAAGTTGGCAACAGTTTATGTTCCCACCATTAGAGTATTTAGGGTACCTGCTTCCTTCAAACCTAATAGTGGTAGTCATTTACAAATTTTTCTCTCTGAATTTGATACAGAATATCAATTTTGCTTTTGTTTTGAGTGTCTTGATTAGTAAGGATGTTGAGTATTTTCATGTGTATTAGGCTTTTTTGATGATTTACTTGATCATATCCTTTGCCCATTTTTGTGTTCTTTTTCATAAAGGCATATTATATAGAGATACTCACCTTTTTTCTATCAAATATGCTAGAAATACTTCCTCCTAGTTTGCCTTTAATATTTTTAAGCATTTATAAAATTACAGAAAATAAAATTATTTACACAGGCATCATATATATTTTTATATCTAAACACAAATCCCTTGCCTCTTGGTTTTGTATACTCAACTTCAGAAACACTGGGCAAGACAGTAAATATGTAGACAGAATCCCCAAAGCAGTCGTAATTGTTCTGGCAAACTAATATTGTATGCTTCTTGTGTAGACATCTGCTAGATCCTGCAATTTCTTCAGTAATGTCTGGGGCAACCTAAAGGGCTTGGAAAACTGGCTCCTCAAGAGTCAGCAACAGGAAGTTCCTGAAAAACCAAGTTATCAAAAGTGTAATAGCCATTCTGCTACCAGTTCTTTCTCCCTTGAAATTGAAAAGGTTGAAGATGTAGAGCTTCCTGATCAAGAAGAGATGGACCTGTCTGATTGGCTGGTGACTCCCCAGGAGTCCCATAAGGTGGAGAAGCCTGAGAATGGCAGCTTTGAGACCAGTGAGAAGTTTAAGCTCTTGTTTCAGTCCTACAGTGTGAGTGATTGGCTTGTCAAGCCTGACTCCTGTACCAACTGTAGTGGCAACCAGCCCAAAGGTGTGGAGATTGAAAACCTGGGCAATCTGAAGTGCCTGAATGACCATCTGGAAGCTAAGAAATCGTTGTCCCCACCCAGCATGATTACCGAGGATTGGCTTGTCCAGAGCCATCAGGAACCATGTAAAGTAGAGGAGGTCTGCAAAGCCAATGAGCCCTGCATGAGCTTTGCAGACTGTGTGTGTGATGAGAATTGTGAGAAGGAAGCTCTGTGTAAATGGCTTCTGAAGAAAGAGGGAAAGGATAAAAATGGGATATCTGTGGAATCCCAACCTGAGCCTGAGAAGCATAAAGATTCCCTGAACATGTGGCTCTGTCCTTCCAGAAAAGAGGTAATGGAACAAGCTAAAGCACCAAAGGCAATGGATCCTTCTAAAATCGCTGATTCCTTCCAAGTCATAAGGAACAGTCCCTTGTCAGAGTGGCTCATCAGGCCCCCATGCAAAGAAGGAAGACCCAAGGAAGTGCCTAGTACCGAGGACAGAGCTAGCAAGCAAAAGCTTAAAAGCCCTGTGACCACTTCCTGGTGCCCCTTTAACACAGCTGACTGGGTCTTGCCAGGGAGGAAGATTGGAAACCTCAGTCATTTGTTGTCTGGAGAAGACAAATGGCTACTTCGAAAGAAGGCCCAGGTGAGCGCAGACGTCATAATAGCATTGTTGAAAGTTTTACTTTCACAGTCCCAAACCTTGCAAATGGATCAGATCCTTAAATATGTTAAATGCTACATTTGGTGGAGGTATTAATTCTGAGGCCATCTTAGCAACAGAATGGAGGATTTATGATGGTTCAACCTGAATTTTTTGTGTATTTTCCAGGCCCCAAGTCCCATCCTGCAGGAAAGAAAGAACCCCAGCCTGTTTACTGCTTTTTATGGAAAAGATTTGGGGTAGAAATAACAGTTGTCACCTTTGTTCTTGGTTATTAGAGAGAGTGGCCTAACATTTACATTATTCTTTATAGACATTATTTGGAAGATGAGTTAAGTTGGTCTCATGCCTCCTAGTTGTCACGAAGCAACCCATCCTTTTGGTTTTATTGCAGGGAGTATTACTTAATCCACCCCTACAGGAGGAACATAACTTTCCCCCAGACCATTATGGCCTCCCTGCAGTGTGTGATCTCTTTGCCTGTATGCAACTGAAAGTTGACAAAGAGAAGTGGTTGTATCGAACTCCTCTACAGGTGAGTACATTCCACCAGTGTGAATATTACAGATTACAGCTGTTTATACAATAAATGTTATTGTCTTACATATGAAGTCATACTTTGCTCATTGAACCACATTCCTGTTAAATGGCATAAATACTAAGCAGATGAAGGTGGGAGAGAGGAACCTCATCAAAAGTTCATGTATTTCACTTGAACTTGCTTGGTAACCTTTAAAGATGTAGCCGTCAGGAATTTTGAGATGCCATGTGGATTCCATTAGTTTACCAGGGATACCTTGGAGATAGTTCTGGTTTGGTTTCAGGCCACTACAATAAAGCAAATATCCCAACAGAGCAAGTCACAGGAATTTTTTTTGTTTCCCAATACATATGAAAGTTATGTTTACACTGTACTTTAGTCTATTAAGTATCATTTGTCTTAAAAAATATCATTATGTCTTAAAAAGTATATATACCTTAATTAAAAAATACTTTATTGCTAAAAAATGCTAACAGTCATCTGAGAGTCATGAAATTTTTGCTGGTGGAGGGTCTTATCGCGATGTTAATGGGTGCCGCCTGGTCAGGGTGGCGGTGGCTGAAGGTTGGAGTGGCTGTGGCAATTTCTTAAACTAAGACAACAGTGAAGTTTGCTGCGTTGATTGACCATTCCTTTCACGAAAAATTTCTTGTAGCTCGTTTGATGGCATTTTGCCCACAGTAGAACTTCTTTCAAAATTGGAGTCAATCCTCTCTAACCCTGCAGCTTTATCAACTAAGTTACTAGAACTTTCGAAATCCTTTGTTGTCATTTCAACAATGTTCACAGATTCCATGTCAAGAAACCACTTTGTTACACAGCCACCCTAAGTAAAACTAAACAAAACAAACAAAAAACCGCTTTCTTTGCTCATCCGTTAGAAACAACTCATCCTTTCAAAGCTTTATCATGAGATTGTAGCAATTCACTCACTTCTTCAGGCTCTACTTCTAATTCTAGTTATCTTGCCATTTCCACCACATCTGCAGTGACTTCCTCCACTGAAGTCTTAAATCCCTCCAAGTCATCCATGAGGGTTGGAATCAGCTTCTTCCAAACTCCTCTTAATGTTGATACTTTGACCTCCTCTTGTGGATTTTTAATTAAAACATTTTTTTAAAAAATTTTTTAGAGACTGGGTCCTACTCTGTTACTCAGGCTGGAGTGCAGTGGTACAATCATAGCTAACTGCAGCCTTGAACCTTGGTCTCAAGCAATCCTGCCTCAGCCTCCTGAGTAGCTGGGACTACAGGCGTGTACCTCTATGCCTTGCCTCCATGCCCCTCTAACTTTAAAAAATTTTGTAGAGACAGGATCTTGCTATGTTGTGCAGGCTAGTCTCAAACTCCTGGCCTCAACTGATCCTCCCACCTTATCCTCTCCAGTTGCTGGGATTATAGGCATGAGGTCCTGTGCCTGGATAATGAATGTTTGCAGTGGCATCTAGAATGGTGAATCCTTTCCAGGTTTTCAATTTAATTTAAGATCCATCAGAGGAATCACTATCTGTGGCAGCTATAGCCTTATGAAATGTGTTTCTTAAATAATAAGGCTTGCAGTCAAAATTATTCCTTGATCCTTGGGTGGATGTCGCTACCAGGCACGAACATGTTAATCTACCTGTATATCTCCATCATGGCTCTTAGGCGACCACGGCTGCATTGTCAGTCAGTAGCAATATTTTGAAGGGAATCTTTTGAGCAGTAGGGCTCAGCAGTGGGCTTGAGATATTCAGTAAACCATGCTATAAACAGATGTGCTGTCATCCAGGCTGTGTTTTTCCATTTCTAGAGCACAGGCAGAGTAGATTTTGGCCTAATTCTCAATGGCCCTTGGATTTCCAGAATAGTAAATGAGCATTGACTTCAACTTAGTCACCAATTAGCCTCTGACAGGAGAGTCAGTGTGTCCTTTGAAGTTTTGAGGACAGGCATTGACTTCTCTAGTTATGAACGACCTAGATGGCATCTTCTTCCAATAGAGGGCTGTTTCATCTACCATGAAAATCCGTTTAGTGTAGCCACCTTCATCGACGATCTTAGCTGGATCTTCTGGAGAACTTGCTGCTTCACCTTGCATTTTTATATTATGGAGATGGCTTCTTTCCTTAAATCTCATGAATTAACTTCTGCTAACTTCAAACTTTTCTTTGCCAGCTTCCTCACCTCTCATAGCTTTCGCAGAATTGAAGAGAGTTAGAGCCTTGCTCTGGATTGGGTTAGGCTTTGGCTTAAGGGAATGTTGCGGCTGGTCCGATCTTCTACCCAGTCAACTGAAACTTTGTCCGTATCACCACCACCGAGGCTGTTTTGCTTTCTTACCATTCATGTGTTCACTGGAGTAGCCCTTTTTGTTTCCTTCAGGAACATTTCCTTTGTATTCATGCTTGGTGCAAGAGGCCTAGCTTTCAGCCAGTCTTGGCTTTCAACGTGCCTTCCTCACTAAGCTTAATATTTCAGCTTTTGATTTAAAGTGAGAGATGTGGACTCTTCCTTTCACCTGAACGCTTAGAAGCCACTGTAGTGTTACTAATTGGCCGAATTTCAGTATTGTGTCTCACGGAATAGGGAGGCCCAAGGAGAGGAGAGAGAGACAGGGAAATGGCCAGTTGGTGGAGCAATCAGAACACACGTTTAGCGATTACATTTACCATTTTCTTTGGGTGCAGTTTTTGGCACTCGGAAACAATTCCAGTAGTAACATCAAAGATCACAGATCACCATAACAGATAAAATAATGAAATATTTGAAATAATGCGAGAATTACCGGTATGTGAATATAGACACAAAGTGAGCACGTGCCGTTGGAAAAATGGTCCTGATAGACTTGCTGGATGCAGGGTTGCCACAAACGCTTTTTAAAAATTTTATTTGAAAAATTTTCTCCTCATGTTTCTCTCCACAAACCTTCAATTTGTAAAATATGCAGTATCTGTGAAGTGCAATACAATGAACTATGGCTGTATTGAGAAATGAGTCTGGACTTTAAGGTGGGGAGACTTTGCTTTTATTCTCCAGTGAAGTAACTTCTTATCTATGGACCTCTCTTTACAGATGTAAAGGAACGGACGACTGGAGTTGAACAGCTTTTCTGCAGTTTATCACGTACCCATGAGCTGAGTGACCACAGCTTGCCAAATCATTGTTTCTGGGTCTGACCAGTCAGCTTAGTTCCTTTCCTGCTTAATTTTGAACTAGTGAAGTGAAATAAGTCATCGGATTATGAGTTACTGTGTGAAAGAAAAAGGTTGTCGCTGATGCTGAGGCAATTCAGTTCCTTCCGTCTCACAGAAGTATTAATTTACCCCCACACTAGAGATGCGGCATCTGGGTGGACAGGTCTTTTTCACAAGCCTCCAAGATTCCTTAGATTGGGCTGTTACTAGAAGTACACCAAAACACTGTAGTTTTAAAAACGAACTAGTTCTGTAATCAAAGTGTACTGACGTATTCCAAAGCTAGTACACTTCCTTAACCTTTTGATTGTCCTTTAGATGCTTCTCTTGCTGTCGGTTTTCTTCTATTAGGGGTTTGAAATATGATTTTTCTGTTCTATAGTATATTTTGCACAAATAATTAACCTTGCCAATATAGTTATTACCAAAATGTATATTGATAATCTTGGCAATTTTTGACATGAATTACCAAATTTCTTAGCCTATATATCAGTTCTACATTGTTTTTCGTTTGAAAGAAATTCAGCAAAATTTTGTCTTTATTCCTTTTTCTAAATGTTATTACAGAATCCAGTGAGCTCTTTTAGAGGGACTATTTATTTCAAGACTATTTTCAGGTTAGATCTAGCCTCTTCGGTGCCCGCTGAGAGCAAATAGCCAATACATGTTGGAAATGTCATATAGTACTTGAACCATTCACTATCCTAGGGATTACTGGTGCATCCTGTGTAAGTGGAAGCTGAGTTTGACACCTGGTGCTTTTAAATGAGGGATAAAGTTGTCCTCTCACTGCAAGCACGGCATACCTGTACCTCCGAAAGTACAATGCAGTGACATTTTAGTGAACGGGCCGTTTTCAACACTTGTGCCTTCGGGTGTTCATTGAAGCTTTATGAAAACTATTGATGTTTTCTCAAAATCCTTAAAGTCATGTCCATGCTTTAAAAAGTCTCTGTAGGAGAGAAGTGGGATTTATAATGTTTTTAAATTCAGTTCTCTAAGATGAGATATCTTTGCTGCTTTTCAGGCTTTGAAAACTATTAAGCCTCTTAACTGCCTGTGTTACTGGAAATATTTTTTGGGGAAATTTCATGGTCCCACAATGTCATTCAACTCAGTTTCACTGGATTTCTTTGAACCACAGCTGAAAAGAGCTTCGTATTACTTTTTAATCTCCCTGCAGATACCGTTTAGAACTATTGTAATAAAGGTGGTGGGCAAAACCAACTTACGGAACCTTTCCAGTATCTTAGGTTGCAGCAAACTTTGTAGTTTCTTTTTTGAGGTCTAACACACTGTATTTTACATGATCACAGTGTAATTTACATTATCACTATGTTAATGAGTATGTAAAACATTCTTTTGCATTGATGCATTTTGTATCTGTCTCCATTAAAAGCATAATGGCCATAGTTGTTGTGTTATTTGTAAAATGATTTTGTCAAAAAATGTGCTGTCATGTTGTATAAATGTGATAACCTTTGGTTCAGAGTACAGTTGAGAAACAGTTGGAACATATAAATTGTATATTCTGTTCACCAATGGCAGTGTATTTTATGAATCAGATTAGCAAAGAACAGGTATATTATTCTTCCATTTTCAGTCTTTTCTTCAAAACTTAGTTTTTTTTTTTGTTTTTTTTTAAACTTTAGCTAAGTTTCAGTGCTTTTATGCTGGGGTTTCCCTTTTACTAGATGCACCCAAAAAGGTCTTTGTTCTCCCTCATACATATAGCTGCCAGGTGTTCAGTACAGTAGTAGGTATGTGTGTAACCTACAGTGCAGTTATATGTGACTAACTTCATTCTGTGGAAACAAACTCCCATGTTCTTGAAAAACATCCAGCTCTAAATTATTCCCAGTAACGAGTGAGTTCATATGTACAGAATTAAGCATGATTGCTGGACAGATTGTTCTAGCACACTAAATTGAGTAATGGTTAACCTTAAATACCTTTATGTTTAGTGTCAGCTCTACTGGAGAAGAATCTTGAATGCCACCAGTAGTCCTTCATTTCAACCCAAATATGAAAACACATTGTTTTGGCCTAGCTGGGATGGAAAAAAATGCCAAGAGTACTTTCACTTTATACCCAGGTAGATGCTTTTAAATGGAGACATTATGCTTATTTTGGAGTTATAACTTTGGTTCTATTTTCACCCTTTATTCAGAATACAGTGCAACATTACAGTTTCTGGTCATTAAGTGAACAGACTTGCTGATATAGTACTGACAAGCATGACCCGAATTCTGGGAGTAAGTGGTTTTCCAGTTCAGGGGGGAGGAGAGAGAACAGGTAGGTGTGAGGTCTTCTCTGACGGAGAAGAGAACCACGATACTCAGTGAGCCACCAAAGGGTTTTGCCTTCAACCCCCTAATGGCTGGGAAGAGTGCCAGTTCTGGTCAGCCATCCACGATCTTCATCACAGCAAACCAGAATCTCCAATGTTTCAAATTATTTGTAGGTAGAAGAGAATAACTCCAGACTGACTGATAAACTGATCTGGCTGACTACTGAAGTGTCCTCCATTCATGAGTTGGCAAAATCTTCAGAGTGACTGTTGGAGCAAGGAGCCTTTCATGTGCTCCCAGTTATTATATAGCGCATAGAGGCTGGTAAGTGTCAGTCCTGCCAGACCACCTCGTGCTACCCCTCGGAGACCACCTGGGAGAGAAGGAAAAAAGAAACTGAAATAGACTTATACTGCGTAGTACCCTAGCATCAAAGGGTTAAATAAGTACTGTAAAATGGAGACACCATTTTAAAATAAATATTCCATCTTAAACAGGAGAATAAGTTTTAAAGGTAATATAAGGAAACCAAGACTTAACTCCCAAGAAATAAATTCCCCAAACCACTTGCCTAATCCATATACAACTTTATATTTTCACATTCACAATCTTTGTTTCACTTTCTAACTTGTTCCTAACAGCGATTTATTATTGAAGTTCCGACCTCAATCATTTCCTGCTAGTCATATAATTTAGAACTTCACTACCACTGTCAATGGGTTTAAGGTTGTAATGTAAGCAGGTGACACACTATTTGGAAACAGTATTAACAACCTTTAGACTCCGGACAGGTCCTTCAAATATTAACTTTGAAAACTCAAGCAGCAGCAGTGAGAAGACCGGCTATAGCGAAGCTCAGAGCTAGGGCTGACGACCCTGCCTGCCCCCACGCCTGCACCGCTGCATCAGCCTCCCGCAGGTCATGAGCAGAGGGACCCGGCATCATCACACAGCTGAAAGAAGTTCAGGAGCTAGACATCGAACTATTTCTGCTTGACAGCAAATGAACAAAGTTTTCATGTGCAAAAGATCAGCAATAGGCATTTCATTTGAAATTCTGAAACAAAAGTTTCAATGAGTTATTTAAACATCGTCTCCGAAGTCTAAATAAGAGGAAGCTACAAATAAATTTCTCACAACACAAAATGCCACAAGTGCTTGTGGTTACAAAATGCCAGTCTTATGAAGTGAAGAAAAATCAAACTAAGAAACTCCCCAGGAATGGGGGTGCCCGAAGAAGCTTTTAAAACCTCATGTTCTCTTGGAGCTCCACAAACAAACAGGGATCAGAACTTGAGGTAGCCAACACTGTACCTAAGGTGCATTTGTTCCACATCATGTGTCAGGGAGACAAAGGGGGCGCTGTGGAGGAGGGGCTGCCTTATTACAGGTCCTTTAGCTCTGTGAGTCAAGCCTGTGGAATTCAGTGATGTTGCTGAGTTAAAACACGTCAGGACTAACCATTCTGCAATGAGTGTCCCACCAGATGGCTTCAGCTGATAGATGAAAGGACCACTCCCTCCAGGAATCGCTCCAGTCTGAACACTTCTGATAGCTCACCTGCTTAAGTTTTTCTTAGGCTTTCACGAAGTGCCACAATTATCTCTCTTAAACAGACGCAAACAGAAACTGCAGACACCATCTATAAACAGCTGTCTGTGTGTGGTAGAGGGACCAAAACATTAAAAAAAAAAAACAACAACAAAGCCCACTAATCAGAGTAAATGGGAGGTATGTCCTTGAAGTTCATACCATCTCTACGTCATCTTGCTGTATTTCAGACTGTAGGCATGGCAGTTGAGTTTGCAACTGTATTCAATGTGGTTGAAAAATTATAAAAATTGGAAAATGTATATTCAATGTATACTCAACTTGCTAACTTAAAACAATCTGCTCAGTATAATTAGGATCAACCACTGTTTTTGACTAGTAAAAGTCAATAAAAAGCTGTAGGGCTGAAAGTGAACTATAATCAGACCAAATTCCTAAAGTGGAAAAAATAAACTACGAGGCACAGGAGAATAAACCCTAAAAGGTATCTGCAACCACATGGCAAAGGCTTAGTTATCAGACCTAAACTTTGAGTGTAATGAGGGTTCTTTCAAACAGCCAAAATGCAGTAAGCTCCACTCTGAATCAACATAAAACAAAGCAATAGCCAAGGTGCCCTTGCCACACTGTTAGTTAGTAGAAAAATTGACAAAGGTTAGGTAACTGAAAGCACAATAATTTTGCAGACACTATTTCCTACCAAACATTCAACTTCAGACTAACTCCTCTGGACCTCTACTCATTAACAGATCCACAGGAGTGTGAAGTCTGCTCACTGCTTTGGAAAGAGCTGCAATTTACTGCTTCTAGTTGGCCCTTTGCTTTGCATGTCTTAAGAACATGGTTTCTACTTGGCCCTAGTGGGAGGATTTTCACACCAGTTCTCAGCTACCAAATAACAAGATTTCTGGGGAATCCACTTTGGCATAGACACTAGGGGTAACATAAAGACATTGGGATCTACAAGGCTTCAAAGCTCTTTGGGACACCAGTAACATATTAAGTGTCTCTTAAGAATAATTTATTCCCCAGAAAGCTTTCTATTTTCTAACCAAAATGCAACAAAAACTTAGTTCAAATCAGTGAAGTTACTTCTTTCAAGGTCAGAAAAAAGTTATCTCCAGCAAGAAGACACCAAACATCAGTGTGTGATTTACTTACCACACATAGCTAAACTCAAGGGGAGCCTTTTATCACATACCAGCCATGTTTTAACTGTTTCCATTAATACCAGGGTTTCCCAACTGGTTGATCTGATAAAAAAGTTTAAGGACCTGCTTTAGGCTTTCTGTAATTAAACAACTCTGATCAACTAAGCACAGGAAGTTGATCAGCAAATATACTTGCTTTGAACAGAGAGTAACCAAATAAAGCCAACGGTCAATTTCTACAAAGTAAAGCACACATAAGACTTGTGTTTCAGTTTTACCTTCTATCTTTTGGATCTTTACACAACTCTTCCAGAGAGATAGGGCAAATATTACCTAAACATAGTAAAATGAGCTGAGAATATTTAAGTGGGATATAGAGCTGGTTAGTGGCAGAACTAACACATTCAAATGACAATTACTTTAGCAACAACATTAGCAAATCTTCCTTAAAAGGGCAAGACAGGAAATACTTTAAGCTTTGAGAATCAAAGGACATTATGTAGGTACTTATACAATGTTTAAAATGTAAACATTTAAAAAATGTAAAACACATTCTTAGCATTCAGGCAGTGAAAAGATAAGGCAGCTGCCCAGCAGGAGTTGATGACCCCTGGTTTAAAGGAACAGCCTTACCGACTTCTGAGATGGCTACTAAATACCATTTTGGGGGGACTGTTTAACTGTCAAAATTGTGGTACATGTAAAATTTGCCACCTTAACCATTTTTAAGTGTACACTTCAGCAGCAGTAAGTACATTCGAACTGTTGTGCTATAATCGCCAACATCCACCTTCAGAGAACTCCTCCATCTTGCAGAACTGAAACTCTGGACCCATTAAACAGGATCTCCTCACTCCTCCCATCCCTGGCAACTACCATTGCGTTTTCTGTCTCTATGAATCTGACATACATACATTTATTTACAGTTTTTATTATTTTTATATAAAGGGGGGGCTGTGAGGAGGGGGAGTTTAATCCCTCCCTGCTGCTTTTTTTGAGACAAAGTCTCACCCTGTTGTCCTGGGCAGAGTGCAGTGGCATCATCATAGCTCACTGCAGCTTCAAACTCCTGGGCTCAAGTGATCCTCCTGCCTCAGCCTCCCGAGTAGCTGAGACTACAGGTGTGTGCCACAACACCCAGCTAATTTTTCAATTTTTAGTAGAGATGGGGTCTCACTCTTGCTCAGGCTGGTCCTGAGCTCAAGTGATCCTCCCCTTGGCCTCCCAGAGTGCTGGTATTACAGGCGTGAGCCACTGAATCTGACTTTTCTAAGTACCTCATATAAGCAGAATCATGCATTTGTCCTTGTTCATCCATATTGTAGCACGTGTCAAAATTCCCTTCCTTTCAAAGGCTAGATAATACTCTGTTGTACGGCTAGGCCACAGTTGGCATCCATTCATCCATCAATGGGCACTCGGGGCCAGGTGCAGCAGCTCATCTCTGTAATCCCAGTACTTTGGGAGGCCAAGGTGGGAGGATGGCTGGAGCCCAGGAGTTTGAGACCAGCCTGGGTAGTAACATGGTGAGACCCCTGTCTCTACAAAAAGTGGAAAAAAAAAAAAAATTAACCGGGCGGGTGTGCATGTAGACCCAGCTATTCAAGAGGCTGACCCAGGAGAATGGCTTCAGCTGGCAAGTTGGAGGCCAAAGTGAGCTGTGATGATGCCACTGCACTCCAGCCTGGGTGACAGAGCAAGACCTTGATTCAAAAATCAAAAGAAAAAAACACAAAACAAAACAAAGGACACTTGGTTTGTTTCTACCTTCTGGCTATTGTCAATAATGCTGTTATGAACATGAATGTACTAAACACCATTCAATTTTAAAGAATAATCAATGCCTTAAGAGTTGGATCGAAATGGCCTGGGTGAAGATCGAATATCAAATTCTGCTTGAAGAAAAGCAATTAACATTCACTGAATTATAGTTATACTTTCAGCAGTATTTAATGTGACTTGTTTCATTTAAAATGCATTACAACCCTATAAAGTGATAACCACTATACACAACTTTATAGATGAGCACAATATTTTAACTAAAACTTTTTAAGAGATGGGGTCTCAGTATGTTGGCTAGGCTGGTCTATAACTCCTGAGCTTCAAGTGCTCTTCCTGCCTCAGCCTCCCCAGTAGCTGGGATTACGTGCACACACCACCACACCTGGCTATGAGCACAGTATTAAGATGACCCTTTTCAAAGGTTAAATAACTAGTGAAACATTTCCAAATTTTTCATAATACTTCTGCTTTAAATGGCTTAATTAACTATATATGTTCTATATTCATACCTCTGAAAGGTACCTTCATTTGTTGGATTGCTTTATTGTGCATTAGTTACCTGATTAGCTGAGTAATTCTGTTTTTTAGTAATCTACCCATCACAAAAGTAGCACTTTTACTCCATAGACATAAGAAGAAGTCTCAAAAGGATTATAAAATCCAAGTTTTCCTGAGATATCTAAGGGTAAGAGGCTTTTTCTGTTGAAAATGGATTGCATTCAAATTTTACTCTTAAGAGCTCATATTTCTTGCAACACACACATGCACACGTACTCACAAAAACAGAGCTCCCAGTAGAGCAAGAGAGTAAACAGAAAATTTAACCTTGGCATAGAACAACCTTATTAAAAATCTAAAAATTCTTTCACATTGGAAGTCTATAGGGTCAAATTTAAACTTTTAATTGGCAGCATAAGGGTGGCACTCAGACAGCAAGTTTTGTTGGCCCAAATCTTTTAAAAAGATCTAATCAATATTCAAAAAACCAGAGACTTCACACAAAAATATGGGATTCCAGTTTCTTTTGAATAAATGGAAGACACTAATTACGCATGTTGGCAAATGGCTGGAGCTGAGCGGGAGGTGTTTCTA
>NW_012151785.1:584563-590398 GCF_000956105.1 Propithecus coquereli
TAGCCACATATTTTCAGGAAATAAAGCCTCAGAAGCCAAAAGATATGGGCGCTCCCTCCCTCCCCCAAACCCTGTGACATGTTAATCCTATGCCCTCTGTAAGAAAGTCAGTTTACAAAAGCAAAGTAAATAAAAATCCAGTTCTTCAAACCAAATGCCAGGCCTTTGGGATTACACTGCACAGGCCAGAAAGAAGCTCTTGATGACTTCTTTATTTCTATTACTAGCATCCACATTTTTCCAGTTAGTAAAAATTCATGTAAAATACATAATAGGCAGGCATAACTGCCATGATATATAAAATGCTTCAACAAATCAGTTAAACCAATAACCCCATAAAAAATGGAGAAAGGGTATGACAAAGCACTTCAGGGAAGAAATATAAACAACCATTAAACAATAGAAGTTTCTCAATCTCACAAGCAACCAGGGAAAAGCAAAGTAAAACATTAAGATAATATGTTTCACCAACTGGCTTAAAAAGTGCAATGGTAGATGACACTTAATACTGGCAAACGTAAGCAAGTGCCTGGAAGGGCAATCTGGCATCAGTTATTAACATTTTAAACATGTAGATCCTTTGTTCAAGTAATCCAACTTTCAGCAACTTATCCTACAACTAACTAAAGCGTATGTGCAAAACTGTACTCCAGTGCTTAAGCCTGAAGGAGGAGATATCTGAACAAAGACAGCCAGATGATGCAGCATGTAAGGTCGGTGTCTGGAAGGAGCGTTCTAGGAAATGGAAACAGCAAGAACAAAGGTCCTGAAGAGGGAGTTAAAAAGGCAGTGGGAAGAGAGTAGAATCTGGAGTCGTCAAAGTGGCCACGGAACAACACATCATAGAGAAGGTGGAGAGCGTCACAGGCCACTGTAAAGAACCTGGCTTCACTGCACTTTGACTAATTAACTTCTAAATATCAGCACTTTCATTTAGTCATATGCCTGAAAGTGTTTACTGTAACTTCCAAAGAGTTAAAACTTTTACACTCTTTTCCTGAGTACAGTCTATACCGGGAGATGTTATTAATAACTCAGGGTTTATAAACCCTCTAAAACTTTCCTAAGATCCTCAAAGAGATTTGGGACAATCCCTACCACCCACAGAAAAGCAATCACCCCAACAACTAAATCACTGGCAAAAACAGTCCTCAAAGGACACAGTACTATGGGGAGTTAAACACGACTGAGATATTTCAGTGAGTTTAGTCTTGCCCGGAAGAGACTGCAAGTAAGGAATGGATTGGGCAGTGATGAGGAAGCCCAAGACAGCTAGCTGCTGTGCTATTCAAAGTCACATACATTGCTTCCACAATGTAACGAAACAGAGAGAAAACAATACAGCAGGCAACAGTCTTCTAGCGTCTCATCATCCCCTCATTTCATCAGTTGTGACATTTACCACCTATCACCTGAGTTGAAGCCCTTATCATAAACCCTGAAGGTCTGTAATATTTTTTCTTGACCATTTTGACTCTAGGCTTCTATCTCTAATCTGTCTTATCTACTAGCTTAATCTTCCCCAAGAATGATTCTAATACTCCCTGTCCAAAAACCTTTGATCATCACATGCTACCTTTCAACTTGATTTTAAACTTCTTACCCTAGCCTTCCACACTCTAAGCCTAAACTCTCTCTCTAGATTTTTTCCCATACCTTCCTTATGCACATCAAATGCCCAAACATTTGAAATTCAGTCCCTACTTAAGGCCCAGCTCAACTGCTATTACCCCTTTTCCCATTTCTAGAAATTTCCCCGATTTCTCTATCCTGGAGGCAATTTGGTAAGGTGAAAAAGGCAATGGGCTTTGGAGTCAGACTAGGCTTTGATTAGCACTAGGCCACGAAAGAGCTGTGTGACCAAGTGAAAGTAACTTAACTTGTCTGAATTTCACTTTCTTTGGCTATAAAGCAAAGGAGTACCAGTTTACTCCCTTCAGAGACTGGTAAATGAGATGACCTATACAGAGCATGTGACTGCCTTTCTTCCATAAGCACATTCTATATAATTCTTATACAACTTAACAGCTTTTCTAGAAGAAAGAAGTCAACAGACAACATCCAAGATGGAAAAATCAAGAGATAGCAAGATAATCATGTTATTTAGCAACATGCAGGTAAAGCAAGAATTAAAGTAGCTGTCTTTGGGAGCAGGGAATTACAGTGAGGATGGTTAAGTACAGCAGACTGTTGTGCATCATTAAAATCTTTTAGATTGTAAAAACATAGTAACCTTGACTTTAAAAATTATATAGATTATTTTGATAGAAATAAAAGTTAAGAAAAGTGACCAAAGATGAATCAACTCAAGAAAAAATTAAATTAGGCATTATTTGGACATTTGCTTCTACTAATAACAACTTACGCCAAAAGAGAACTATCTGACCCTTGATAGCAACATAATGTTGATCTCCCAATAGAGTACGATTCTCACAGTAATAACATGGTCTAAATTGACTTAAGGGGAAGTCATTCTTGGGCTTGTGTGTGTCTTGTGAAAGTTCAACATGCTGACCTCATAAGTCAGATTACTGTTTAAAACAAAACCAGTAATTCTGAATATTCCATTGCTTGGTCAATCCAAGATAAAACAACAACAACGACAAAATGGATGAAAAGTACAGAAAAGAATCTCATCTTTTTAGTGTCAAAAATCAACCACAAGGCTGGGCATGGTGGTTCACGCCTATTATCCTAGCACACTGGGAAGCAAAGGCCGGAAGATTGCTTGGGCTCAAGAGTTCAAGACCAGCCTGAGCAAGAGGAAGACCCCGTCTCTACTACAAAAAAAAATAGAAAAAATTAACTGGGCGTCGTGGTACACGGCTATAGTGCTAGCTATTCGGGAGGCTGAGGCAGGAGGATCACTTGGGCCCAGGAGTTTGAGCTTGTAGTGAGCTATGACAACACCACTGTACTCTACCCAGGGTGACAGAGCAAGACTTTGTCTCAAAACAAAACAAACAAACAAACAAAAAAAACCAACATCAACAACAAACCGTATGATCCAACAATCCCATTTCAGGGTATATATCCCAAAGAATCAAAAGCAGGATCATGAAGAGATATTTACATACCGATATTCATAGCATTATTATTCACAATGGCCAGTAAGTAGAAGAAACCCAAGCATCCCTTGGCAGACACAACTGCAAAATGTGGTATACATACATACGATGGAATACTATTTAGTTTTAAAAAGGAAGGAAATTCTAACATATGCTAAAACATGGATGAACCCTGAGGACATTATGCTAAGTAAAATAAGTCAGTCACAAAAGGACAAATACTGTTTGATTCCACTATACCAGACACCTAAAGAAGTCAAATTCACCGAGAGAAAGTACAAGAATGCCAGGAGCTGTGGGAAGGGGAAAATAAGGAGGAGATGTTTAATGGGTATACAGTATCAGTTTTACAAGATGAAAAAGTTCTGGAGATGGGGTGCGCAACAATGTGAATATACTTAAACACTACTAAACTGTACACTTAAACATGGTTAAGATGGTAGATTTTATGTTATGTGTAAACAGAAACAAACCATAATAAGGACAAAGTTAGAACATGAGATAGTACTACAAAAAAGTATAGTTTCCTTGAAAACCGCAGATTACAAAAAGCATACTTCAAATCTATTAAGAGAAAGCTCTCAATTCAACAGTGCTTACCTGTACATTTATACAACATGCCTGTCATGGTTCCGGCTGCTATTGTGTTGAGGTCATCTTCTGCACCTCGTGTTTTCTCAATGATAACACCAAATGCACTATAGAGCAAAGCTAAAGGGGACATGGATGTGCTCAGTGACAAAAAAGTGATTATAATACCATTAACAAAAAAGTGAATATAATATATTGGTTTTCATCCATAGCTCCTGGCTTATACTCCCATGGCCCTTGGTATTTCTAAAGTGACTAAAACATAAGCATATCACTTGTTAAAGTGTTTGTTCTTTGTACTGCTTCCAAGTCCCACGATAAGGCTAGGATCTTGCTGTGTCACAACAGAAGCCTCTTCTATCTTTTCAATGAGTTGTCTATATTTTCCTGTGTTTAATCTGCTACAACTCAAGATTTCTAGACTTTAAGTTCATAAATTATGAAAACTTTGGATGATAAGGCATACGTGCCATAAGAGGGCTATTATAAGTCATCAGTAATCAAAAGAGCCAATCATTCATAAACGATACGATGTCTGAAAGCGTTTCGTTCTGACTAAGCACTACTAAATTACCCCTTTCCTCGAACTGCACATTTTCATTATCTACAAAGGACCTACTGCAACTCTGGCAATTAGGTCCTCGAAATCTACTCAGGTAAACAGACTACTGAACAGCTATTAGGAAAACACAGCAAGAGGGTTGGCTTAATCTAACACGTCTCACTGCAGGACCTTGAACCTTGTCTAACATATAAAGCTCTTTGCTCTGGACCTAAATTATTTGAATTTCATTTAGTTAAAACATGGTTTTATTTTGTGTCCTGCTTGGAAAGGAGAGTGTGCAGTGTTTAAAAAGATTGAAAACATTAAAAAATAGTATTAGTACCTCGATTATTTCATTATGTAGTTCAAGATCTTTCCCTAAGCAGTACCTATTAATACATTACATCACCAGAATCAATGTAAACATAACATTTCATATTCTAGGACCAGAATTTTGGTTGACGAATTGCTCACGATGCATTTGCACCGTCATTCTTCGTGCTGACAACGAATCATCAAGTGAGAGCTCTACTCACCCAGAGAACCCAGAGTATTGGCCCAGAGTGCCCCTTGCCTAGTCACCATATTTAAAATCCTACCAGGGCAAAAAGAGAGAAATAATTTGTATTTAGGATCATTATTTAATTCTAGTAATCTTAAAAAAAACAACAAAAAAACCCCCATATTAGTAGCTATTTAAAATGCCTAGACCCAAGCTCCAAAGTTTTAATTTTAAGATACATCTTGATACTTCCTTGGATTTCAGTAAGGATGGCTTTTACACTACATAAATGAAGGTTAGGTTAAAACTTTCAAGACTTTAGGCAACAACTGAGGAAAATTCTTATTATTATTGATGTTGTAAAATTATTAGATACTTATTAAATGCATAAGGCTTTGAATGACAGCCTGGAATGTATTTTATAAAGAGGTTTACATACAGATCTACGTAAAAAATGCCACTGTAACTATGACATGCTAACTTGATTTTCTTTTTGGGAGGGGTGTATATACTTAGAATATTAAAGATAGCTGGGCATGGTGGCTACTTGGAGGCTTAGGTAGGGGCAGCACTTGAGATCAGGAGTTTGAGACTAGCCCGGGCAAAAAAAAAATTTTTTTTTTTTGAGGACAGGGTCTCACTATGCTGCCCAGGCTGAAGTGCAATGGTGTGATGATAGCTCACTGCAGCCTCAAACTCCTGGATTCAAGTGATCCTCCTGTCTCAGCCTCCCAAGTAGCTAGGTCTATAGGCATGTGCCACCTTGCCCAGGTAGTTTTTAAATTTTTCGTAGAGATGGGGTCTTACTATGTTGCTCAGGCATGTCTCAAACTCCTAGCCTCAAGTGATCCTCCCAACTTGGCCTCCCAAAGTGCTAGGATTACAGGAGTGAGTCCTGTACCAGGACCAAAAAACAAAACAAAACAAAAAAACCCTCAAACATGAAAAAGAATCAAAGTAAAGAATATGAAAGTACAGAATATAAAGTAGAATTACAGAGAAGGACTCAGCCATTTAACTGGAACACATGGGGAAAGCACTCTGTGTCTGCTCCCAGCCTAGAACTAAGCAGTCAAAGTGAATGCTTAGCACACTCTCAAGGAAGCACAGTTCTGCCTTGCACCAGTGCC
>NW_012151785.1:591108-597789 GCF_000956105.1 Propithecus coquereli
TTAATATGATGTAGGGGATTTGTCTCAAAAAGATGGGAGAGGAGAAGATGGGACACAACTGGCCATGGGTGACAGTTGTTGAGGATGGATTATGGTTCACAGATATTTATTACACTATGTATTTTGTCTACTATTGTATAATTCAAAATTCCCCATGATACAAAAATTAAAAAAGAAATTATTGAAGCAAGGAACAAATAATAAAAACATTGAAGGATCTTGGCTGGTAAAGCAAGGACAACAATCCACACAGTAACAGGAATACAGAAAACTTGACAAGCCTTCAAGTTTCCCAAGATCTAATTCTAGCACAGTTGCTGCCATCTGCTGGCTGAACACTACGTAAGGAAGGTGGAAGTTAAAGGGTCCTAAAACAAAATTTTGACCCATGGAGGAACACACACTCTCGATTCCAGTTATATGAGGTGTAAAAATGTGCAAAACTGAACAACATATTGTTGAGGGAATATCAACGGGGACTGGCTATGTTTATTTCTTAAGCAAGGTGAAGATATCCATTATATACACTTTCCAACTTTTTTAATTGTATTTTTCCCTTCTCTGCAAACTTCAAGATCCTGAGACAAGACTGTCTTATCCTCTTAGGACTACCTTTAAGTTCTAGGAATTTTATTTAAAATTTCTGTGGCTCTCCATGCCAGAAATAGAGAGTGAAATCAGTAAGAAGTTCAAGTAAAATGACAGCAGTTCTAGCTGTCACCCTTACATGCTGCCTGTATCTTGATTACCACATCCCATGGTCCTGTGTGTCCCTAAAAAATCCAAAATTCATACTAGTAATCCAGCAATTTGGAAAGCACGTCTTATAGGCTTGGAGAACGGAACAGGTATACCTGAGAAGTTAGGTTAGGGTAGCACTAGCTAACTGAGGGACACCAATTCAAAAAATCACCTCTTTAAAAAGGGATAGATTCAGTAATCTGATTCCTTGGTTCCTTTTGAGTAAGATTAAAAACAGAAAAAAAGACATAATCTCATGGTTATACTCATCAAACCAACAAAGCAGAGGTTAGTATTCAAACATCATTAAATCAGATGATTACATGAGACTTACTGTACATTTCTTGGTTTGGACCAGGCCATGTTCTGGGTTTCCTTCAATCCTAGCCGAAGACCATTCACTGCCCCAAATGCAGCCCCTGGTAAATCATAACAATTGATCCAAATAATACAGCTTTGTCGTAAAACAAACAAAGAAACAAAACTGCTCTTCTCATTCATGTTTAATAGAAAAAGATGATAAATGCAAATAACGATGTTTTTAAAAAAATCCAGAAACCAATATTCTAATTGCTTTTGTGATCAACTACTTGGACTGAGGACACTTAAGAAAAAATTCGTTACACCCACCTGTCATGCAACATCCTCCTATGGTAAAGAAGGCCAGTTCAAACCTGCCCCGGGTTTTATTAGCTCCAGTCGGTAAAATAAACTCATCTGTATCCTAAAGGGGTAATAACAAAAACCAAGCTGAGTGCTTGTATTTACATTTTTTAAGTAGTTTTTTTTACAGAAAGTAAAACCTTAAATTAATTCAAACTCAACTATACTTATTCAAACAAAAATAAAACTTTCTGCAATAATAGCAACACCTAAATCAAAGTGAAATGAAATAAAAAACATAGATTTAGTTCTTACAGGGATTCTCATTCAGAACTTTGTTTCCTTCATAACATAAATCTGATAGACTGTATGTAATGTGTAAATCTGAAGCAACAGTGCAAGAGAGTTTAGAAAGGACAGCTCTAGAGAGGCACACTGAAAGCTGTGAGAAGTAACAGCGGACAGGCTATCAATCAGGAAAGAAATTTTCATTCTGTATCAACTATTTATTGAATATCATTTTATTATATGTAAAACCAAATGATCATGAAAAATGAGCAAGAACTATTTAAGCACAACAGTTTGGATCAGTTATGCAAGAGCAAATTATCCCCTTAATAATTCTTAACTGTTTGAGGGGCATATATTCCTCTGATAATCTTCGAAAGCTAGATAGACCCTTTTTTTAGTAAACGCATACACAGAATTTGGCATAAGCCCCTAGAACGTCACTCAAAAATCTTAGGTTGAGAAATGGTATTCTAAGAGCAAAATATGATCAATTTTTATAGTCAATACACCTTTATGAAAAACAAATTCATTTTTGCCAAGCTTTCCATGCAACAATGGTTAACGCAAGCCTCTGATGGATAGCACACACCTGTGGCAAAAAAAACCGCACAGCATGCCACAGTTAACACAGTAGAAGCCACTAACAACTAACACTTCTCCCACATCCCTGTGGCAAATACTGAATGTCAGTAAATGCATTCCTCATCAGGGAAACCAGCTCTGCATTGGTTTTTGATTTCTAGCTTGTGCACACATCCTCACCAAGAATTGCACAAGTAAACAAGAACATCTACCCTCATCACACAAAAATAGTCTGTTGGGCAATTACAAGCAAACGTGGAAGAGATCCCATGTGATGTACACTGTATACAGTTTTGTAAATGTTGGGTGCTTCTTGAATTTTAAATTAATGGCTTAGTTTTAAATTGTGCTTCTTCTTTGAGGTTTTTAGAAATGCTATATTTGATCAGATAAGGCACATAATTATCCTTCAATCCAGAAATGGATCACCAAGAATAGGAAATTAAAAAGAAAATGGCTGTGATGAACACTATCAAGCTAGTACAAGTGCATGTCAGCACCAACTCACCCTTCAACTAGCGTCAACCATAATAAAAACACTACAAGGGTTTCAAGCAAATGCGTATCAATTCACATACAAACAAGGTCAATATCAAAGTATGTTAATACACTAAATGTAAAGAAGATATGTTGAAAAGTTCTCATTAAACTTGTACTGCTAACACTCTAGGATATGAGTGTCACTAAAACACCCTAAGTACCAGGGTTTGCTAACACAAAAGAGAAACGAATCCAAGAATGAGCATCACACAACATACCCACTGAAACAGAAGGCTAAGATTACGTGAAACTTTTATATAATTTCAAGAGGATGACACTATGGACATTAGAAATATTTAAACTTTCCTAGTTTTTATACCAGACGTTCATCTGGGCTAACAAGAGGAAGATTTATTACTTAACGTAATTTTTTAAAACATTTCAGTAAGGATATAAGGGTAGTGACAATAGAGAAACTAGTGCCTCAGATAAGAGTTGTTGCCAAAAAAATCACGATATGGTGAGTTCACAAGTACTATTTGTCTTTAACCTTCAAAAGTATGGAAAAATGTTTCACAAAATGTAATTTTTATTAAGGTATCATCTTTAAATTTAGAGTTTCCATGATTATTTGTAATAACAGAGACAATGAAACTTAGAAAACACTTTTTCAATTCTGAAGTCCCTCTAGTATTCCAATAGAATATGCCAGTATAAATGTTTGCCATGAAGCAAGAAGTCACAATTTTTTTCTTTGGCTACAAAATCTTAAGTCTAACCTTAAATAAGCCTTACCTAGCAATGTGCGGGCACAATGGTATTGTATTTATAACTAGAGCTAGGGTACAACCTTTCAAGTTTGGATCCAACATTTAAGCAAAATACATGTGATTAGTTCTGAAATTCTGAGTAAACAATTCACAGAAGGGTACTTTTAAAATAAAAATCAATAAACACCCAGTGTTAAAAGATAACATTGAAAGAACATTTCCTGTAAAAGCAATAAAAGCTTGAACCCGGTAAGGTGCTAAGCATCAGCTAGCTTCAATCTGAACACATTTCCCAAACAAGAAACAAGCAGCTGTCAGTTGCTGTTAGTGATTCAGCTTTGAAACATAAAGATCCAGCCATTACTCCTAAAAAAAAATACGTTTAATAGAGTTACTGATACATAATTCATATACCACATAATTCACATATTTAAAATGTATAATTCAATGGTTTTTAGTATATTCAGTTGTGCAACTGAGACCACAGTGAATTTCAAAGCATTTTCATCAACCCAGAAAGAACCTCTAACCCATTAGCAGTCATTGCCCATTTACCCTCAACCCTAGGTAGTACTAATCTACTTACCATGTCTATGTATTTGCCTATTCTGGACAGTTCATAAAAATGGAATCATACAGTATATGGTCTGGCTTCTTTAATTTATCAAGTTTTCCAGGTTGATTCACGTTGCAGCATGTATCAATAATTCATTCTTTTTATTGCCAAATAATATTCCATTATACAGGTATGCCATATTTTGTGTATCCATTTTGTCAGCTGATGAACATTTGGTTTGTTTCCACTTTTTGGCTATTATGAATAATGAATGCTACTACAAACATTCATTCACAACTTGAGTGTATAGGTTTTCAATTTTCTTGGGTATACCTAAGAGCAGAATTGCCAGGTCATAAAGTAACCCTATTTTTAACATTTTGAGAAACTGCTAGTTTCCAAAACAGCTGTATCATTTTACATTCTCACCAGCAATGTATAAAGGCTAAAATTCTCTACATCCTCACCAATACTTGTTATTGTCTGTCTTTTTGATTATAGTCATTCTGGCTGTGTGAACTTGTATATTACTGTGTTTCTGTGATTTACATTTCTCTAATTAATGACATTTAATACCTTTCATGTGATTATTGGACATCTGTGTATCTTCATGGAGATATCTATTTGAATAGATACCTCCATTTTTATGGAGATGTCATTTAAACCCTTTGTCCATTTTATAATTGAGTTGTCTTTTTATTAATATTTTAAGAGTTTTTAATAAATTACAGATATAAGTCCCTTACAAGATATACAATTTCCAAATATTTTCTCCTAGTCTGTGGGTTGTTGTCCTTTTCCTTTCTTGATGGTGTTGTCTGAAGCACAAAATTTTAAAATTTTGATTCAATTCATCAACTTTTCCTTTGATCACTTATTTTTGGTGTCACATTTAAGAATCATTGTCTAATCCAAGGTCACAACTATTTGCACCTATGATTTCTTCTAATAAGTGTTTTATAGCTTTAGCTCTTACATTTAAGTCTTTAATCCATTTTGAGTTGATGTTTGTATATGGTGTGAGGTCAGGGTCCAACTTCATTCTTTGGTGTATGGATTCTAGTTGTCCTAGCAACATTTGTTGAAAAGACTATTTTTTCCCCACCTAATTGTCTTGGCACCTTTGTTGGAAACAAATGCACTGTAAATAATGTGAGAGCTTATTTCTGGACTCCGAATTTGTTTCCATTTATAGATTTCTTATGTTAATATCACAGTGTCTTAATTATTATCGTTTTATAGTAAGTTTTAAAATAGGGAAGTGTAAGTCCTCCAATTTGTTCTTTTTCAAGACTGTTGGCTATTCTATGTCCTTTGAATTTCCATATGAATTTTAGGATCAGCTTGTCAATTTCTGCAAAAAGGCCAGCTGAGATTTTGATAGGCCCTGCACCGAATCTGTTGGTTAATTTGGGGAGTAATGTAATTTCAACAATATTAAATTTTCCAAGATCATGGAATGTCTTTCCATTTTTTTAAAGACCATCACAGGTCTTTAATTTGAAGTTTTCAGAATGTAAGTTATGTACCTCAGTTAAATTTATTCCTAAGTATTTTATTCTTTTTGACATCATTAGTAAAGGAATATATATATTTTTTTGAGACAGAGCCTTGTTTTGTCACCCTGGGTAAAATGCAGTGGCTTCACTGCAACCTCAAACTCCTGGGCTCAAGTGTTCCTCCTGCCTCAGCCTCAGCCTCCTGAGTAGCTAGGACTACTAGGGGGCGTGGGCCATGACGTCCAGCTACTTTTGCAGACGTCATTTATCAGGCTGAAGAAGTCCCTTCTATTTCGAGTGTTTTTTTAAATCATAAAGGGGGTGGTGGATTTTTTAAAATGCTTTTTGTGAAACTACTGAGAAAACCATGTGGTTTTTGTCCTGTATTTGTTCCTTCAATGCTTTATTATAAATTGATATGGCATAGTACATTAATTTTCACATGTTAAATCAACCTTGCTTTCCTGAGATATTCGAGATATCTTGGATTCGAAGAGATTTTACTCTTTGAAGCTTTTGAGGTTTTAGTCCAGTACCCTGACATTGCAAACAACTTTAAAAACAAACTTTGTTAACTACCTACCCCAGTATTTTTATTGTGGTGCTTTTTATTAATTCTCTGTTAGTTTTAAAAAATAAACCTTTGAAGGGAGTTAACTGAGAGAGATGTAAGCCAAGTCCCTAGGGTTTGTGAGGAAAAAAAGGGTGAATGGAGACCAGGGACTTAGTGCATCCAGAAGTATGTCATAGTTCATCAGCATACGTAGTTGGCTTTTTAAAAAAATGGTAAGATAAAGGACCAAACTAGTAAAATCTTAATCTTACCTGTACGAGGTATCGTGGATCCACATTTAAATAAGGAGACAGAGGGTTCATACCAGTTACTAGAGAGAAAACAAAATGTCATATTACAAAATTCTTCAAGTTATTTCATTTAGAGTTAATTTACCTTGTCATTGTTACATGAGTTTTGCAATTTTTACAGGCTCGCTAAACGTGAAAATTTTTCCTATTTTATCCTCCCTATCTATCAGTTTGGGGGCTGACTCATCCTGGGGTCCTCAATCCCAAACCAGGTCTCGCACTGGTGGCTCAGGCTCTAACATCAATAAGATACTGGCGGCTGGGTGCGGTGGCTCACGCCTGTAATCCTAGCACT
>NW_012151785.1:599014-620752 GCF_000956105.1 Propithecus coquereli
AAATAAAATTAAAAAAAATTAAAAATCTCACGGCAACGAACTCCTACCTAACTCCTTGTTTCCTCTCACCCCTTCAAAATTATTTTCTACATACCAACTAGAGTGATTTTTCTTTCTTTCTTTCTTTTTTAAAGAGACCAGGTCTTGCTATGTTGCCCAGGCTGGCCTCCAATTTCTGGGCTCAGGCAATCCTCCTGCTTCACTCAGTCTCCTGAGCAGATGGGATTACAAGTACACGCCACCATGCCCAGCCTTTTCTTCAGAAAAGTAAATCAGTCCTAATGGCTTCCCTCTAAACTTGTAATCAAATCTAAACTCCTTACCATGGTTTATAAAACCATACATTACCTGCCCTTCCCTGCCTCTCTGATCTCATCATCTTCTATCACTCCAACTCCCTTATAACTCTACAGACACACCAGCCTAACAGTTGTTCCTCAAACATGCCAACTTTGTTTCAGGGCATTTGCACTAGCCATTTTCCTGGACACTTGCCTCCCAAGCATTTATATCATATTCAGGTCACAGCTCAAGTATCAACTCCCCTGAGTTGTTTTCCCTGACCCATTCTAAAATGGTTTCCTGCTCCTATCACCACCCCATGATTCTGTTTTAATTTTCTTTATAGCACTTATCACTAACTGTGATGTTTTTATGTTAATGGGCTCGCCTCAGTATTAAGTTAGCTCCGTGAAAACAAGAAATCACTTTTTTTTTAAACCACTGCAGTCTTGCACCTAGAAAGTAGTGACACATTGTAGGGGCTCAATGAATGGTGCTCACCCTCTGCTTTCTCAACTTACCTTCAAATCTTAATCACATTAACGTACAATACTTTGTCACATTAAGGTAGTAAGTGCCCTCTGTGCTCTGAAACTCAGAGATTCTAAGACTAATACAAAACTGTGCTCTAGACTTGGTTTTGACACAGGTGATACCAGGAACACAAAAGGACTTTTTTTGTTGTTCTTAAGTCTAAAAGACCTAGAGAAATATTACAAAGATTCCAAAAATAGAAAATACTTTTGTAGACGCCTCATCCACCATCAGCTGCCTATTAGCTTTAGGTCTAAGTTCTATTTATCCAGTTGAATTACAAAGTTACAAAGTCCCGAAGACCGGGAATATATATAGACCGAGGAGAGGTAAAGGCAAGGTATACATGCCTCTGCATCCTTGATCTTGTGCATATTTCCTTTCCTATAATTCTTACCTGGCTTCTTTCTTCGTGTCTATAAATCACCTTTACAGTCAAGGTCACTTCCCAGCTTCTCCAGATGGTTTCTCGGCTTGTCCCAACTCATATATATACTTCTCACCTACATACATTATTAGAGAGTTTTGCCCTGACGGCTACTTTGAGATTTAGAACATGTCACTTTGTGCTAAAAAGTTAACCACGGGCTTGCTATTTGGAATACATTTACTTCCAGAGGTGGGCAACACACACCAACGTGTGTGATGAAAAAAAAGGCACGAGACTCAGATATAAACGTAAGAAAACATGCATCATCTCCCAAGTCCAAGTCAATTACGGGCATCTGTGGCCCTAAAAACTCGTTCGATCTTGAAAGAGCGGCCGTAGCCCCACCATTGGCACTGAAGCTTGTGAACGCCAGCAAGATAAAAAAAAAAAAACGATAACAAAAAAAACACCACGGGACACCTCATGTTCGGTGTAGGCGCAGGAACCAGTCAGAAAGGTTAGTAAGCTAGGCCCGATACTTACGTGGGACACCAGCCAAATCCGCGTGCGAGTAACCGGCTCCGCCGGCTCCGAAAAAGCCGGCCAACCCCCCTGTAGTTTTGTTGCCGCTGCCCCCGCCGCCTTCCATGGTGTCCCGGCAAACTGCCTGACTCTTCCCGCTGCTGCCGCAGGCCGGGGTTGGGCAGGTGCTCCTCAGGAACAGCGGGACGCCCGGTGTTACCACCACCTCCTTCACACGCTGACCTTCCGGGCGCCGGTACCCGCTAAGCGCCACATTTCCGCTTTGCGGCAGTGTACGCCCCGGAAGCCGGAAGCGCCTGACGGCAGCTTTCCGGTGGTGGGAAAGTGAACGAAGCCCGAATCAAAGCGACGCGTCCTGAGGCAGGTGGGGTGCCTGTGGAAGAGGGAATGCAGGCGACTGCTTAGGGCCAGACGCGGGAGGCCAGCGGATCAGCAACTGCAGAAGCAGGCAGCGGCAGAGAGGGCATGGTGCGGGGAGGCGCTGAGAAGGAGGCGCAGTCCGTCCCTCTCAGGGTTAGTGAATGAGGCTCTCCGCCCGGGCCGGCCCGGGGACTGTGCGCTGCGGGGTCCCAGCATGAGTGCGGGCCCCGGCTGTGAGCCCTGCACCAAGCGACCCCGCTGGGGCGCCGCTGCAACTTCTCCGCCGGCTGCTTCGGACGCCCGGAGCTTTCCCGGCAGGCAGAGGCGCGTCCTCGACCCCAAGGACGCTCACGTGCAGTTAAGGGTCCCAGCGTCCTCGCCAGGCTGCGTCCCGGGGCGGGCGGGACCGCGCAGAGGCAGCGCCACCTCGCTTGGTACGTGGGGAAATAAAAATCTTTGTCCTTCGCCTTGGCCCAAATCTCTTCCTGGTCTCAGTTTGAGGACCCAGGGGTTCCAGTCATTCTTCTCTGGTCTCGTGTGCACTGCTGTGAGGTCCCCTGGTTCGCCCACCAAGGCCACTAGTGCGGGAATGGGGCTGCATTTTTCTTGGCGCGATGGGTGGTGTGAGAAGCCTTGATGAGCAGTCACTCACAGGGCGGAAAATGGCAGGAGGCTCCACCTGTTTGCTTTCCTCAGGGTTAACGGAGAAATTGCTTTAGTCGTCAAGGAGGTTTAGTTTGTGTGTGTAGCAGTAGGGCGCTTCAGCCTGTAGATGGAAAGAAAGATGTTGCCAACTTCCCTCGTGCAGATTCTGTCCCAGGACAGAACTGTTAGTCTTAGCTGGCATTGTCCTTGTCCTTGGCATACAGTGTTAAACAAGAGAAACTTGGCCTCCGCCTTCATACTCTAAAATCTATGGAGAGGTAGACAATAGCAGAAGTCAATATAATAAAGGGTAATGGATGGGTGGGGGACAGACTGTTCTGGTAGGAGTCAGGGGCAGCTAACCTAATTTATGGGATCAAAAATAGTCCTCCAGAAGATGAGATGCTTATTCTGAGGGCTGAAGAATGAGTAGGAGTTAGCTCGATGAAGAGGAAGTAAGAAAGTGTTTCAAGAGTGTGGATGATGCGTAGAGTGAACAGAGGAGAGTAGTGAGAGATGAGGCTGCAGAACGGTAGAAAAAAAGATCCATTTGGATATGTAGACAGTGCTAAGGGATTTAACTTTATCGGTAAGGGCAATGAGAAGCCATTCAAAGGTTTTTAGTACAGGAATGACTCAATGAGATTTTTTTGTTTGTTGAAAAGTCCCTGTGGCTAGTGTGTGGAAAATGAAGAATGGATTGAAAGGGAGCACTAGTGGAGGCCCAAGACTAGTTGAGTTAGTTTGGGTGGGAGAAAATCATGGCTTAGTCCTAGATGTGGGCTGTAGGGAAGGGAAGAAGTGGATAGATTTAGGAAACTTGGGTTTGTACCTCAGAGGAAATATGTCTGTGCTGGAGAAATAGATTAGGGAGTTCTTGGCAAAAACATGATGGATGCTACAGGCGTAGATTAGATCGTATAAGCATGTAGAGAAAGTAAAGGTGACCTAGGACAGAATCTTAAGAAACACCGACATTTAAAGGTAGCCTGGAAGAAAAGTGGCCCTAGAGATAGGAGGAAAGCCTGGCTTGTGTTGTGTCATGCATAGAAGAATGCATTTCAAAAAGGATGCACTGGTCAACGGTGTAAGTCTGGGAAGAGGTCAGGTAGTGCTCTATTGCATGGTGTACACTTAGATGTCTTGGGACTTAGAGGAAGTGGGGAGCAGACTTACACGAAGTTTTGAAGGATGAGCAGGATTGGTTGTATAAATCAAGAGAAAAAAGAATTAGGCAGAGAGAATAGCACGTGCAAAAGTTGGTAGGACTGGAGCATAGGATGACAGTGTTAAATGAGGCTGGGTGGCAGGCAGGAACTCTACATGGACAAACTCGAGTTCCATTTCAAGGATTTGAACTTTATTCTGTGGTTAATGGGGAGCCACTAAAAAGCTTCTAAGCAAGGGAATAACATTTGGTTAATATTTTAGAAATTACAGCTTTAAGCAGTGGCTTTTGGACTTTTCTAACTACAACCAACAGTATAAATTTTATTTGGTACACACAGCAGGATATATATGTAACCTGGTAAATATGCCATATGTGTAGCTGAAACATGTTTTCATGAAACAGTGCTTACCTTTACTATGTATGATGCATTCTTAAGTTGTCTGTATTATTCATTGAGAAAGTGCTGGTCATTTGTAGTTCATAAAACCCTGGATTAGAGAAAGTCAAGACTGTATGGAGACAGGGAGACCAGTTGCAGGAAAAAACAGTTACAGTAATAACATATTTAGAGGATATAAGGAAGGGATGGATTTAAAATTTAGGACGTACATTTCAGGGAACTTGGTATGGGGAAAGGGAACTGAAGGTGAACTTCAGGTACTGTATTTGACTTCTGTGACTGGGTAATTTGTGGTTCTGGTAACCTTATTTGGATGTAAAACAGGAGTTAGTTAGCAGCAGGTAGGGCTGGGGGCAGTCAATCCTCACTGATTATATCTTAAATTCTCTGCCAGAAGAGGTACCAAATTAAAATTTGGGTTCTGTTTTTCACATGTGTAAATGTTTTCTGTATACCTGGCACAGGATACCAATTAACAGAATGTTTGAAGTCTAAATTTGTATCAAAAAACCATTGTTTCAAATTGTAGCATTCATTTAAGAACTTGGCATTTAAAATTTTTAGGTATAGTTACCCTAGGAGAAGTAGATGGGGTAGGGAAATGGATATTATTCAGTATCTTTAAATTTTGTATTATTTATCTTCCTGGACACATTTTTTTATATTGACTGAAGTCTTCAAATCTGCATGTAGGCAGAACTGAGCATGCTACTCACATTCTAGTGAGGAATGGTTACCCAATTGTGTTGCTATGGGAAACTTTTTGATGAAGTTGGGTATTCCTTTGAAATGCAGGTGAATTTACTACATTTTGTGCCTTTTGCCTTTGTCTATTGCTGTTAATTGAATGATCTGCTCATTGAAATACACTGGTTACTCAGTGATGTTACTAATGCTTGTAAGTGTAAATGGTGTGAAGTCAGGATAAAGTTGGAGAACTACTGATTTCAGTGAAAAAAGAGATTGGGTGGAAGTGTTGGCAGTGAATACATTTGTTGAATATCTGCTGTGTGAGGCTAGACGCTTAATATTTTTTCTCATTTTCGTATTGTCATTGATTCACATAACCCTTGGAAGTAGCTGTTGTTAACCCCATTTTCTAGATGAGGAAATAGAAGCTCAATGAAGTGAAGTATTAATAACTTGACCAAGATGGTACTAGTAAGTGACTGGGCAAGGCCTTCAATCCAGGATTACTTGACTCTAGATCTTTATCTTTTTTGTCACTTCTTATTGCCTCTCTTTTTGTGCTGTATTTCTAGTTAAAAGATAGAAATTCCCAGAAAACCTGGAAGCATCACTTTATGCTTACTTCAGAAGTAAGAGGGACAAAACTCTGAAACAGACCTGTGATGTGTTGGAAAAGAAACTTTTAGAAGCCAGAAGTAGTGGTATTGGAAAGAGCAATAAGCAGTTCTTTCTTTGGGGCCCTCAGGAGCACCAACAAATATTTTATTAGCAGGAAATATTGGTTTCTCACCTCTTGCTTTTCTTCCTTTATCCCTTTCTCGGGCTTCAGGAATCATAATCAGAATTCTCAAGCTAGAGAGAGAACACATTCTCAGTGTCAGGGCTGCAGGAGAGAGCCCTCTTCTCCTTCAGTTTCACTGGAAAACTCCTGGTTTTTCACGAAATGATACATGCAGTCTTTAGTTTCCATAGACTTAATCAGCATAGTACTGTGCTTCATGTGTATTATAGAAACCCAGCCATTGCATCCTTACATTTAATCCTTACACTTATGGAAAGGGTGTTTTAAATTCTAAACTACTCAAAAAATGAAATTTTTGGCACATTTCTAGTTTGTGATTTGAGGATTTTCTGAACTAGCTATGTTTGTTATAAAGACATTAAATAGAGAAGATGGAATTATGGAAAAAGTCTCAGAATCAAATGGTTCATTATCTTACTCCCTTCTCACTGAAGCCAATTTTTTCTCTGAAGCTTGATTTGCTGCCGAAATACCAAATAAAATCACTAAAGTAGTGGTGTTTAATAAGAAGAAATATCAAGTATATATAATTACTTTTTTTGTGAAAGAAACTATTTAAAAAATACCAATCAAAGATTTTTACTAGTTGGACCTTTAGTATTTTGTGGAAGGTAAAAATTATTAACATATGGCAAGCTGGGCTCTGTGGCATGCACCTGTAGTCCACCAGGCTACTCGGGAGGCAGGTGGATCGCCAGATCCCAGGAGTTTGAGACTGCATTTTAGCCACGGCAACAGAGTGAGTCCCTATCCCAAAAAAAAAAAAAAAAAATTATGTGGCAATTGAATATATATCTGGTATAAAATTCTCCCCAAGTCTAAAATGTATTTCAGTTATGCCATTATCTTAGTGGTAAATAAACTGTTGATTTTCATGTATTTGAGCCTGCAGCTGTTTTGCTCATATTATGGTGTTTGAGGAGACAGGTAAATAAGAATGAGTCTATGGCTTAAGGTGCCTAAATTCTTACATTGCAATTTAGGGAGTAGTTGAGAATGTTTAAGATTTTATGTTTTCTTGTATTAAAATATGAGGGACATTTAATCCCTGTCCAATATGTTAAATATTATTAGCACACTTATTTCTAATGGTTTTGTAAAATGCAGCTTGCAGTTATTTATATTGTATCTCTCTCTCCTTTGAGCTATCAATTATTCTTTTGCTACAGTCTGCTGGTCATTTCTATCTAGTTATCTCTTTGACATCTCAAACTTAGCATATGCAGAACTGACCTAATCATGTTTTTCCCTAAATGCAATTCTCGTATGTTTCACATTTCTACTTACTCCTGTTACCATCTTTCAAGTCTCTCAACCTTAAAGGTTAATGTCACTTAACTTCTCCGTCATTGTGAAGTCTATAATGACTCTCTCAGTTTTACTACTCTTGGAAGGACTAGTTTTGGTTCTTGGCCCGTGGTTCTTCAGTGTAGTTGATTATCAGAATCACTTTTTGAAAAAAAATACAGATTCCAGCTCCCCTCATGCCTCCGTCTTACTCAAATATAGATTCTGTGTCAGGGATGTGGCCCTAGGGTGCATTTATTGTTGACATCCTGATGATCCAGATAGTTTGGGAACCACTGACCTGGATCAGTAGCTTCTGCTCTGGTTTCTGGCAATAGGCTCTTTCTTCTTACCCCTCAGATTTGTCCTCCAGGCTACGTATCATGCATGGCTATGAGCCTCCTAGATTTGAATTCTAGCATCACAACTCTTGAGGATGACTTTCAACACTTTTTTGTTCCTCTCTTTGTGGGTCATTCAAGATCCTCCATGATACGGCCCTAGCTGACTTTTCAACCATATTTTCTGTTGTTTTCTTTTTAAGTTCTTTATATTTCTCTGCCATTGGTGCCTTTGCTTACGATTTTCCCTTTGTGTGACTGTGTGCTTAGGCATAATTCAAGCACTACTTTTTCTGGAAAATCCTGCTGATTATCCCCACTTGCTTCTGTTCCCTGAAGTAGACCTTTCCTCAGAAATACCTTAATTCCTTATCAAACCTCTTTCAATAATAGAGATAAAGAACTATTGTTTACCAAGCATATGCTGGATAGTGCTCTAAATACTTTATGTGTATTATTATTTAATTTAAATCTTACATTAACCTCATGACAGACACTATTAATTTGCATGTTTTACAGATAAGGAATCTGAGACATAGAGAAATGACACCTCACAAAATCACATAGGAAGCCAGTGGGAGAGCCAGGATTTGAATCCAGATGTTCTGATTCCAGAGCCTGTGCTTTTACTCATTAGACCATACCAGCTCCAGTTACTTTCTACTTTATGTCACATGTAGTAATATTTATGTTCCTATCCTATCTATTATTATTTGAGGGTAATTACTTGTTAATCTTTGTTTAACTCACAGTACCTAGCATAGTGCCTTCCATATATAATACGCTGTATATGTTTTCTATTTGAAGGAGTGTATGCATATAGATTAATTTTTTATTTTTTTACAGTTTTCAGACAAAAGACTATTACCAGTTGGATGGACACTAAAGGAATCAAGACTGCTGAATCAGAAAGGTATAGAAATCTGCCTTTGTAGAGAAACGGATAACATAATATATGGATGTTTTATCTTGCTTCATGGCATTTTCTCTCTTTCTTCTTTTCTATTCTTCTTCATCTACATTTATTCTTTTTTTTCAACTTATAAATAATTTTGTAGAGTCTCCTATATGCCAGGGACTGTCCTGTGTACTTGAGATACAGAGGTGTCTTTAAGATACTTATAGTGTAGCAGTGGCCACAGACACAAAAACACATACATAATTACTGCCTAGTATGATAAATGCAACAGTACACATACGAGCAAGGTACAGTGGTAGTTAGCATATAGACGAAACAAATGTTCAGCTTTACCTTTGGGCCATGAAGGAGGACTGCATAAGGTGGTGAGTGATGTTTAAGACTTGAAGGAAAGGCAAGTGTTTACGAGGCACAAGCTGGGGAAAGGGCATTGTAGGCACATGTGCACAGATGTGGAGTCAGGGAAGAACATGCTGTGTGCTTAGGAAACCACAGGAGTTTAAGTATTGCTGTGAATTGTGGGGGTGTGGTTGGGTAAGTGACCTTTTTTGTATCATAAGTTGTTTTTAGTTCTTTCTGTTCTCTTGTAGTTTGCATAGTAAAGAAAACAACAATACAAGAATAGAATCCATGATGAGTTCTGTACAAAAAGATAACTTTTATCAACATAATGTAGAAAAATTAGAAAATGTTTCTCAACTAAGTCTTGATAAATCACCCATTGAAAAAAGTACACAGTATTTGAACCAGCATCAGACTGCAACTATGTGTAAGTGGCAAAATGAAGGGAAACATACGGAGCAGCTTTTGGAAAGTGAACCTCCAACAGTAACTCTAGTACCAGAGCAGTTCAGTAATGCTAACATTGATCAGTCACCCCAAAACGATGATACCAGTGACACAGATAGTGAAGAAAACAGAGATAACCAACAATTTCTGACACCTGTAAAGCTTGCAAATGCAAAGCAGACTGCAGAAGATGAACAGGCCAGAGAAGCCAGAAGCCACCAGAAGTGCAGTAAGTCTTGCCATCCTGTGGAAGACTGTGCGAATTGTCAGCAGGACGAGGTAGACGTGGTGCCGGAGAGTCCATTGTCAGATGTTGGCTCTGAGGATGTTGGTGCTGGATTGAAAAATGACAGCAAATCGAGTAGACAAGAATGTAGCCTAGGAAATTCTCCTCCATTTGAGAAGGAAAGTGAACCCGAGTCGCCGATGGATGTAGATAATTCCAAAAATAGTTGTCAAGACTCAGAAGCAGATGAGGAGACAAGTCCGGCTTTTGATGAACAAGAAGATGGTAGTTCCCCCCAAACAGCAAATAAACCTTCAAAGTTCCAAGCAAGAGAAGCTGAAACTGAATTTAGGAAACGATACTCTACTAAGGGAGGTGAAATTAGATTACATTTCCAATTTGAAGGAGGAGAGAGTTGTACTGGAATGAATGATTTAAATACTAAACTACCTGGAAATACTTCTAGCTTGAATGTAGAATGCAGAAATTCTAAGCCACATGGAAAAAAGGATTCTAAAATCACAGATCATTTCATGAGAATGACCAAAGCAGAGGACAGAAGGTAATTTTTCTAATCAAGAGTATCTCTCCAATAGTGTAATATGCTTTATAAATTTTATAAGGGAGTTTAACAAAGTTATAATTTATAGTAAACCAAAGAAATGGTTGTGTTTCTTGTTAACTATGCTAAATTTAAACCTAGACTCCAAAGTTTAAACCCTAAAAAGGCCAGAAACAGAAAAGAAAAACTAAAGTAAATATGAGAAATCAGATTTTTAGTTTCATGAACTTCCTTCTGGAATTTATGGGAATTATCAGAACTTGAAAACGTTAGGTTGATAATAACTACTGTTTATTTAGCCATTTTTCTAGGCCACCGTATATTACAGTTTCTCTGATCCTCTGACTGACAGGCAGGTGGTATTGTACTTACTTTATAAATAAGAAAACCAAGATTTGGGTTAGAGAATTTGCTGAAATCATTTAACTTCTGGGTGGTAGCACTGGGCCACTTGTCTTATTATAAAGCTTACATTTTTGCTGTTATCCCATATGGAATCTTAAGCCCCACTCAGTAATTTCTGTGCTCTCAGTTTTCTAGTATGCGATAGTGAATTTACTTCATTGAATGTTACTGTGTAGAAACTGGAGAAGTAGCAGGTACCATGAACCATTATGTATTTCTGTTTTCAGAAGGTGATTTACATGTTCTTGGAAATTTCTTCCATAGACTATTGAGAATAAGCTCTTGAGTTTTAATATAAGCTTTATAAGTTTTTTCTTTTGATTATAAAAATAAAACAAATTGAAATAAGAGAACAAGTGTGACATACTTTAAACAATAACATTCTGGGTAAGTTTTGTACTTGTGTATCCAAGGAAATTAAAACAGTAAATAATTTGTGATTGAATATATTTGTCTTGACCTTAGAAAAGAACAATGTGAAATTTCTTCCATAGACTATTGAGAATAAGCTCTTGAGTTTTAATATAAGCTTTATAAGTTTTTTCTTTTGATTATAAAAATAAAACAAATTGAAATAAGAGAACAAGTGTGACATACTTTAAACAATAACATTCTGGGTAAGTTTTGTACTTGTGTATCCAAGGAAATTAAAACAGTAAATAATTTGTGATTGAATATATTTGTCTTGACCTTAGAAAAGAACAATGTGAAATCAAACATCAAAGAACAGAAAGGAAGATCCCTAAATACGTTCCACCTCACCTTTCTCCAGATAAGAAGTGGCTTGGAACGCCTGTTGAAGAGATGAGAAGAATGCCTTGGTGTGGGATCCGGCTGCCTCTGTTAAGACCATCTGCAAATCACACAGTAGCTATTCGGGTAGGTGTCACTTCTTACCTATAAAGAGAAAACTGGAAGTCCTGATTTATTGTGATATGATTGATGTGAAAAATATACCAAGGCAGGGGTGGGGGAACCTTTTCATTTTGGAAGACCACATTAATTTAGCTGTAATCAAATAAGGCTGCACTCAAGAAACTTCAATTAGATATACTTAAAAATGTACATTATTTTGTGAAACTCTGATTATACTTAATAATTTCAGAAATGAAAGCTATTTGTTAATTTTAAAGTTAACTAACTTTTTAATGACTTTGTTGTGTCTGCTTTTTGTTGGAAAGCATTTGAATATTTGGTTGCAGCATGGAGGTCCACAGTTTCAGTTGATCCTCTAGGTGGCTATCAGTCATTTGTGACCTTAAGGGCATCTTGATTCGGGTTGGGTAGGAGAATGTAGATGCACAGCAAGAAGCGGTTGAAAAGCAAGAAAGCATTTTTCAGGCATGTTGCCAAAGGCGTGGGTATTCTACATTTTTCCATATTTCAATTGGATCTTTCTTAGCATCAAATAATGACTTTAAAATATCATCTACTGAGAGGTCAATCAATTCCATCTGTTCTTTAGGTGCCTTGGTGATATCAACAAGATGAGGCTGAAATGCTAATTTGAGTGTAATGTCATAATTCTCAAAGTCAGTGAACCTTTCATTGTATTCTCCAATTAATAGGTACCATGAGAAGTAGCAGATACCATGAACCATTATGCATTTCTGTTTTCAGAAGGTCATTTATATGTTCTTAGAAATTTCTTCCATAGACTATCGAGAAGAAGCTCTTGAGTTTTAATATGAGCTTTATAAGTTTTTTCTTCTGATTATAAAAATAAAACAAATTGAAATACTGGCTGCATATTCTTCAAATGATTCACATATATCATCCTGCTCTTCAATGACCTTTGCTAACTGGGGAAAATGTTCATCTGAGATTTCCTTTTGAAGAAGTGTTTTGAGAAAAGATAGCCTTTTTCAAAATGCTTGGATTTTTTGCCACATACCATATATGGAATTAGTTTTACCTTGCAAAGAAATATTCAAGTCGTTTTGATTTGACATACCACACAGAAATGCTGCATTCCTATAGAAATCTTTTTTCAGTAATTCATATTGCTGATTCTGTTCTTCATAAAATTTAACTATCTGTTCTCCCAGAGATAAAATTTTGACTAACACCTGTCCCTGTGATAACCAGTGCACTTTATAATGACATGGCAAATCCACACTGAATACTTTATCCTTCAACCTGATGCCGTGTTGCACGAATATAGTTAACAATACTTACAACTTGTTGCAAAGTGTCACTTAAAATAGTGGCTTTAGCACAGAGATTTTGCTGATGCAAGATACAATGAAAAGAAACGAGAGCATCTGGATCTGTTAATACTTTTTTTTATCTGTGCAATAGACCCTTCATGTTTTCCTGTCATGGAAGGTGCACCATCTGTACATACACTCACTAAATTTACCAAATCCAGTCCAATTTCATGACATTTATCTTGAATGTTGTTGAAAATGTCTATTCCCCATGTTCTGTTCTCAAGAGTGCCCAAAGCGAGTAACTTTTCCTAGCAAAGAAAATCTTCTGTTATGACCCGAATGAAGTATATAACCTATGCTGAGTCAATAATATCAGTTGATTCATTCAAAGTGATTGAATAAAACATACTTTCCTTTTGAAGTATTGAATGAAGTTGTTAAGTTGAAGGCTAATCCATGTTACCAATCAGTTATAGTTCTCCTCGAAAGAGACCGTTGTTTGTACTTTGAAATGTTATCGGGGTCTAAGCATCCTACAACTTGGACAATGCATTCCTTCACAATTTCTACACCACTAAAGGGCTTCCCTTTTTTCCTGAGTATATAAACTACTTTGAAAGTTGCTTCAGTGGCATTATTTCCAGGTCTTACTGCTGCTTGAAAGAATTCTTTGCTTTTCATCTTTTCATTTCTGCAATACAACCTTTTGCACTTCTTCCTCTAATTTAAAATATTTGTGGTCCTTTTGAGTGTTATAATGTTGATGAGCACTGAATTTCTTTCTTTTTTTTTTTTTTTTTGCCTTCTGTATATCCTATAATACAAACACTACAGGTTTTAATGCATTGTTTTCACCAAAACTTTTTGTTGCCAAGTTGTCAATCTGTTCTTTGGTGAGTCCTCTAGGTTGGTCATCATCATCATCATTTAAGAGGAAAAGCATTGAATTTCTTTAATGTTGATATTGCAGTATCACAAAGCAAGCAAATCATGTTATCTTTAGCAGAAACAAGATAATGCAACTCCCAATCCTCATTAGAAAATCTGTTTTCTTCCTTCGGTGTTCTCTTGGTCTTTGACATGATGGGCTGTTAAGCAGACAGAATTAAAAAAATACTATTGAGCTGTGCAACCATTCATGAATTCCACTTCAAACAGAAACAGTGCAATGTTGTGAAAAGCTGATAACAGACTGGCATACTCGATCCCCGTAAACTCTCGCCAACCAGTCTTGTGTGGTAGTGGCGCCAGTCAGGTGGGGGAAGTTAGAACTAAATCATGAGCATAAAAGCTGTAAATTTAGTCCTTATGTCTTACTAATATTAAAATTGTGCTGGTCAATCTGGGAGAATTATTTTGTTGAAACTTACTTTATTCTTTGGTATTTTAAATATGTTGATTTTAAAAATTAAAAGCATAAAAGACAAACAAAAATGTATTGATAGAAATAAAAGGATTTGTTGTTAAAATTTGGATTCAGTCAAAAGGCTGCTCTTAAGGACCTAGAAGGTCACAGGTTCCCTACCCCTGGACTAAGGCATAGAAAGTTCTTCTGTCTTCTGCATTTATTAAATATTGAGAAGTCTACAGAATGAAGAATTGTATGATAGCTTACTCAATACAGTATTTAAAAAATTAGCAAGATGAAGCATTGTCTGATGAAATTGAATTTTTCAATATTTTTAAGAAGCCTCATTAGATTCTTTATTTATTTTTTTTTAATTCAGCTGAGAGTATTTTTTGAGTACCCACTACATGTTAGATACTGAGTTGGTCCCTAAAGTTCAGATTTATGTGTCATTCAGTGCCCTTAAATCCTTCTCCAGTTTTGCCCTCTTTTATGAGCTTTGGATTCTTCTAGACATCTTCATCACTGCCTCACAGGTATCTCAAACTCAACATGTCTAAAACCAACCTAATTTTCTTTTATTGTGGTAAAATATACATAACACAAAATTTACCCTTTTAATTTTTGTGTATGATTCAGTGACATTAAGTACATTCACAGTGTTGTACTATATATTTCCAGAACTTTTTCATCTTTGCAAACGGAAACCATGTCCCTATTAAACAGTAATGCCTTGTTTCCCGGTTCCGCCAGTTCCTGGTAACCTCTTTTATACTTTCTATGGTTCTTGTTTTTAAAAAACAACTTTATTGAGGTATATAAAATTCACCCATTTTAAGTACTCAATTCGGTGATAATTTAGTGAATTTATTGAGCAACCATCATCATAATCCAGTTTTAGAAGATTTCCATCACTCTTGGGTGGTTTTAAATATTCATCCCATTTATTAGTCTGTCTTTATAGATTTCACAGGCACTACTTAAAAAAATTGACATTATCCTTTTCATCGTACAACTTAGTCTAGATGTGATTAAATATTTTGAAATTCAGAAAGCTTTACCATGTTTAGAGGTGGAGTGACATTGGGCAGGATTGTGGAGTGTGAGCTGAGCTCTAAAAGTTGAGCAGAAATTTCTGAGGTGGAGTCAGAAAGACGAGAATTCTAGACACGTATATAAGCTTTATAAGAAAAAGGCTATGTGGCTGAAAACTATTTGTCTCAGAAATGGAAAATATAGTTGGTTTGCTGCAGTGTAGAATTTGGCTGGAGAATGGAAGAAGAGAAGACTTGAAAAGTGAATTGGGTACGTATCACAGAGGGCTTCAGGTGCCAGCAACCAGACTTCAATCATGTCTGTGCAGGCGACAGTCGTGCTGTGGCAAGATTACTCAGACAGCTGCATGTGAGGAAAATAGAAATGTGCATACACTGGAAGCAGGGAGAGGTGATGTAAGAGCTCAGATAAGAGATACTAAGTAAGGAGACGGGAATTATCAAATTGTGCTGTGTGGAAGTGTTTTAGGGATTCTTTTGGAGTTTGACTTGTTTCTTTTCTAAGTCGTATTTTTACAGTGAAAAACCTGTAATAAAAGAACAAACATACTCAAATTTGAAGATACTTAATTCCACATTTCAGCCAGATTTTGCCAAGATAACCCATTTTTGTGCCAACCATAGAGCCCAGGTTCTCTTGCCCCTACTGTTTATCTGAAGAATTTCCTTAAACACGAAAATAACAATTTAAAAATTGTTACCTGTTGCAACTATGTAGGTGTGTGCAGTCAGGATTTTCTTAATACTGTGTAAGAGATATAAATGTAAATTAAATGGTAGATTGAGGTAAGCTTTAGCTATCATCCCTAACTCCTAATTTCAAATTTCGTATTTTGTAAAACTGCTTCATTGTCACTTATTGATGTTAGAATAAGTAAAAGTTACTGTAAAAATTATATTTATAAAAACAGCTTTCATTTGGTTTAGATTTCTATTTTAAAAAGTTTGAAAATCACTGAGATAGGGTAATAATTGTGGGAATAAAAAGGAAAATAGTAGTTGCATTTTTTGATGTAAAGTTCATAGTACATGGTGAATTCTTAAATATGGGTGATAAGTGAAAGGAGTTGTGGTGATGCATGTAGAATTAAGTTTCTTAGTCTGGATGACGGAGAAGATACTAACGGTTAGAAATTGAGGAAAAGGCCGGGTGCGGTGGCTCACACCTGTAATCGTGGCAGCTGAGAGGCCGAGGTGGGAGTATCGCTTGAGGTCAGGAGTTTGAGACCAGCCTGAGGAAAAGCCAGACCCCGTCTCTACTGAAAACAGAAGAAAAATTAGCCGGGCATGGTGGCGCATGCCTGTAGTCCCAGCTACTCCGGAGGCTGAGGCAGGAGGATCACTTGAGCCCAGGAGTTTGCTGGGAGCTAGGCTGATGCCGTGGCACTCTGGCCTGGGTGACCGCGAGACTCTGTCTCAAAAACAAAAACAAAAACAAAAACAAATCAAAACAAAAATTGAAGAAAAGACTGATCGAGGGAGTTAAGTGACATTTTAACTTTTAACTTTTACTCCTTCCTCTCTCTCCCACCCCCAACAAAGAAAACCCAAAGCATCCTATGCCATCGTTATTTAATCTCTATAATTGTTGTTTATTTCTTAGATAGCTAATGGTCTTTAAAATCTTTTTCAAATATATTTTATTACAAAGTAACATAGGGTCATTGTAAAAAAAAAATGCAACTATCACGTGAAAGTATATATAGGTCAGAAACCTCAAGTCTCTCTTAGTCCTATTTCCTGAGTTTAATAATTTGTTGTATTTTCTTCTAGATTCTTTCCCCTTAATATGATAATATGATATATGTGTAATTAACAGTTTTTAAATGAACAGTCCTTAGTTATATTCTAAGATACCAGATATTAATAGTTACAGAATTAATAGTTACAGAATAGTTACAGGCAACGATGCAGTCATCATTGCTCAATACAACTTCAAATTCTGAGCTCAAGCAGTCCACCTGCCTCACCCTCCCAAGTAGCTGAGACGACAGGCACATGTCATCACACCTGGCTAATTTTTCTATTTTTTGTAGAAATGGGGTCTCGCTCTTGCTCAGGTTTTGAACTCCTGGCCTCAAGCAGTCCTCCCACCTCTGCCTCCCAAAGTGCTAGGATTATAGGCACGAGCCACCCCCTGACCATCTGTTCCCTTTTTGAGGAACAGTCTTCTTTCCTCCCTTTTCCTGAGTTAAGCTCAGTTGCCACTTCCTCAAGGAAGCCTTCCCTAAATTCACCAGTTAAATTAAATCTGTCTAGAATAGGTTCTAAAAACACCATGAACCTTTGATTCATAGCATAATACAACTGAGATCTTATATTTATTTATGTGATTACTTGATTCTCTTCAGTGAAGTACTGATACATGCTACCACATGGATGAACCTTGAAAACATGCTAAGTGAAAGAGGCTAGACACAGAAGGCCACATACTGTATGACTTTATTTATATGTAATAAACAGAATAGGCAAAAATTAAAACTTTTAGAGTTTAAAATGTCTCCTTCCTCAAACATTTAATGCTTATTATAGTAGCACATGCATATATACATATATGTTTCTTAAATAGTCTGTTAAATATCTGGAATACAAAGTTAATTAATACGGTTACTCTCAAAAAAGTTAGAGTCTAATGAGGGAAGGAAAAACAAGTGTGCTCTAGCATGATGATCTAATAAAACAAGAGGAAATAAACTCACTGCCTATTTAAAAGTTTCTAAAGACTTCGTGGAGGAAATAAAAATTGAGCTGTGCTGTGAAAGTGAGAATAAAAGTTTAACCAGATAAAGGGAAAGTCAGAGAGGTGCTAATTGGTAGCACTGATATTAAAAAGAGACAGTAGTATGTACACAGGCATATAGATACGAAAGTGAATTTGCTATGTTTAAGGAATTTTAAATCTGCTGGCTTGTCTAGTATATATAGTGTTGGGGTGAGAAAGTATGTAAAAAAGAGAATGACGTTTGGAATCAGTATGGGCATTATAGGATTAGAAGCCTGGGAATACTTTAGAAAGATAATGTTATTCCTAAGTGAGCATAAGGGTTTTATGGGGGCTGAATGTGTCTGGGAGCGGTTGTAGTTAGGGAGAAGGATAGGAGGCTGTTGGCAGAAGTTCAAGCAAGGAACGATGAGGCCCCGGGGCCTGGCTGGGATGAGATGGAATGCACAGAGCATGGGGACTTGTAAAGTGATTGAATGGAGGTGAGGGTGGCAACAACTGATGAGGTCTGTTGAGATTTCTTACCTAGGAACTGGTCTCTATTTTATAGCATTTGCTTTGGATACTTTCTTTGGATTACTTTATAGAAGGTACACTTAGTTTTTATGCACTTACAATTTCTTGTTTACTGTCCATTTCAGGTAGATCTTTTGCGAGCAGGAGAAGTTCCTAAACCTTTTCCAACACATTATAAAGATTTGTGGGATAACAAGCATGTTAAGATGCCTTGTTCAGAACAAAATTTGTACCCCGTGGAAGATGAGGTAAGAACAAAACTGAGGTTTTTTTAGTCTCTGACAGATAGTTTGGTACTTGATTGTTTCTAATTCTGTGATGCAAAAGAACTTAGAATAGCTTCCTCCTATGTTTTTCTTTTTCCTGAAAGAATGGTGAGCGAACTGCAGGGAGCCGGTGGGAGCTCATTCAGACTGCTCTTCTCAACAAATTTACACGACCCCAAAACCTGAAGGTATGTTCTTTTTGCTATTCTTGTCTCTTACATGTATCTCTTAGAGGTGGGCCCTGTGTCTTCTCCCTCTAAGACATTTTATTGTCTTAATAGAGTCAGGTAACAGCATTCTTCATTTGCAGAGTGCTTGCTTCCTGGCGCTAAGGAACACTCCTTAAAGACATTCTTGCTTTCCACTCCATCACTAGGAAATGAGTAGAAGAATGAGAGTTGTAAATGACTTGCCTGGAGCCACACACAATAATTTGGAGAACCAGGAATAAGACCTTTGTTTCTTGATTCTCCATCCAATTTCCTTCAGTCTAGGCTTCTCTTTTATTTTTTGTTTTAAAATTGTTGCTTAATGTTGCTGAAATGGCTTTAAAAGTCAATCAGGAAAGAATTATGACTTCAGCAATATTTGCCCAAAGGGAAACTGAGTTTCTTAATGATTAAAGTATACATTAAGCATTCTGTTTTTTATTGCTCTTAATATAGCTTCCAGCAGTTTACTAATTTATTTATTAATCTTATATTTTGGCAATAATTTTTTGATTTTTTAATATTTAAGACTGTAAGGGTAACCATTAGATTGTTTTTCTAATATCTAAAATATGAGAGAGTATATATATTTTGGGGGGCACTATACCCATGGAAATGTCTAATGTTTTTATAAGTATAAACAGTGACTACAGTGACAATTTTTTTATACTTCCATGAAAATGGGTTTCATTTTCTTTCAGAGACTTAATTTTTTATGTACAGTTTCTTGGATTTCATGTTTTCCACCTATTCTTACAAGTTATTCTTAAACTTTTATACCTTTCTATAGTTCCTGTTTTCTTTCTTTACCTGAAAAACATTGATATGTTTTACCATAATGTATTTGAAAAATTCATTCCTTGAGGATAGTGTTTCTCAATCTCGTAATGGATTCCTTTTAAATAAGTAGATTCCTTTTAAATGGAAAAAATTCTCAAGGTCTGCCAAGGTTTACTTCTTTTTAGTGTACTGTTGATTACATATGTACAAACATAAAACTAAATATAAACTTCTTATAGTGCTTTTACAGCTATTATCAATTTGATTGTTTTCCAAACTAACGAACTGTCATTTGATTTGTGTTCATTATCATAGTGAAAGCAATTTGTAGTTAATATCCTCCTTTTTTAAATACTGATTGTCAGTGTGTACAATACCTCTTTTTTGCACAGAAATTTTTTAATCACTGATCCAAAACCCAAAATCGTATGCTGAGAAATTTTTTAAAATACTGTATAAGGAAGAAATTCTTTATTTTGTATTTATCCCTTTTCTTACTAATCACAAACAATTGATGGACATTGATGGATGCAAAGATAGGATCTTAATGCAGAACTTAAGCTTGAAAATAAATATGATAGTGACCACTTTGATCCAGATTCTTTAGAATTTAACATACCCATATTGTGATATATTGAAAGATGGTTCAATGTTGGCACCATTTTTATCTATTTAAAGTACCAGCCTTCCTTCCTATAGTGTGTCATCATTTGGCCTTTGTTTCTGAAAACCAAAATTGTAAACTCACATAGAAGCAGGCCACTAAAGGATACTATGACAGACTATTTGAGAAACACTATCTTAGATTTTTTTTTTTTTTTTTGAGACAGAGTCTCACTCTGTTGCCCGGGCTAGAGTGCCATGGCATCAGCCTAGTTCACAGCAACCTCAAACTCCTGGGCTCAAGTGATCCTCCTGCCTCAGCCTCCCAGGTAGCTGGGACTACAGGCAGACACCACCGTGCCCAGCTAATTTTTTCGAGTTTAGTAGAGATCGGAGTGTGGCGGGGCGGGGGGGTTCGGGGTCTCGCTCAGGCTGGTCTCGAACTCCTGAACTCAAGTGATCCTCCCATCTTGGCCTCCCAGGGTGCTGGGATTACAGGCGTGAGCCACCATGCCCGGCCTTATCTTAGATTTTTTATGGCCTTCTAAACAGGGGCTCTTTTTAAGAATTTTCATATTTTTCTTCATACTTAAACACAGAATAATCATAGTGTTCTAAATTACAGTCTGTTCACTTCTCTAGCAGTTCCTTAGTGCGCCATGATTACTTTAGGAAGGGGTAACTGCTTTTATTTGAATTTCCCTTTCTTCTTTATCTTACAGTAGATTCAACAGAGCAGAATAATCTATCGAGATTTTTCTGTTTGCTTATGTTAATTGTTTCCTTTGCCAAAAGAATGCTTTGAGAGAGGAAGGGGGAAACATTAAATACCTCCAATTGAACATAATGATCTTTTTGCTGTTTATATACCATTCGATGTTGGATTTATAAGGATTAGAGATGTTCAGAGTTTAAAAAAGAAGTGTCCTCAAAAGTTGATTTACATAGTAGTATTTCTGTAGTGTGTCTGATGATTTGCACAGAATGGACTTCTTTGTGCTTATTATGAATTATGAACTAAAAAGAACTCACTCAATAGTTGATAGCTCAGAATACAGAGTTTTTCTAATGACAGGCAACCTCACGGTAGACAACTTTTGAGACTTGAAAACTGAAGTAAAAGTAAATGTGAGTTAGAATTTAATGCTAATTATAAAACATTGAAGAATTAAAATAGAATACAAATGCTACTTAACATACTCTTCTTACCAACTTTGAGGAATAATTTGTGGATAAGAATGTGTATCCTTTCCAAGTGTATCATTTGATGAATTTTGACGTTTGCATATATCTATGAAACCCCCACTACAATCAAGATACAGAACATTTCTGTTATCTCCAAAGACTCTTCTTTCTCCTTTGAGGTCCATCCCCCTTTCTGCCTTGGCTCCAGACAACTACCGATCTGTTCTTTTTCATCATAGCTTACATTCTACACGAATGGGATCACGTAGTGTGTATGCCATAGTGTCTCCCTTCTTTCACTCAGAATGAAGATATCTAAGATTTATCCATGTTGTTGAGTGGATGAGTAGTTTGCTCCAGGATCTGCATTGTTTATCCATTCACCTGTTGACAGGCATTCCTATTTCATACTTTGTGTGAGATTCTGAAATCGGGTACCAGTGATTAGAAAGACATACTTAAAATTTTTTAATTCTTAATGGAAAATTTATTTTATGGCTTGTGAGAGAATAATGAAAGCTCTTTCTTGCCATGTTGTTTTATGTTTTTTTTTCTTATTTCAAATGACACTGTAG
>NW_012151785.1:623730-626565 GCF_000956105.1 Propithecus coquereli
GAGCTTTTCTCTCTCTGGCTTTTTTTCAGTTAAATAACTCCATGAGGTAAATAAGATAATTATTATTTCACAAGTGAGTAGTTGCAATTTGGAGATGGACTTTCTTGGCTAAGGTGACATAGTTTGCAGTTAGAGTCATGGTACGCTGTTTCTCTGTACACACCTTGCCCTGTTACCTGTTGTCTCATTTTCTCTGCAATCAGAGACTGATATGCTCCCTTACTCACTTTTGAACTTCTGTTTTCCCAGACTCACATTTTCCTGTTTGCCTCCTCCAAAATGAGATGTCACCTTTCTTTGAATTTCCATGACAATTTTTTTTAAAATTTATTTTGTAGTACTCCGTCTCTTTGCATTGTTTATTTGTGAAATGTTGACATCATCTAGTAGGTTAAAAGTTTTGTTGGCCAGAAACTGGATCTTACTCAGCTTTATAGCTCCTGTAGCCCCTGATACACTGCCTTACATATAGCAAGTGCTCCATAAATATTTATGGACTTGATTTCAATAGATCAGGTAGTCCTGTGGTTTTCAGGGTTACCAAGGTCAGGAGAATATTATTGAGAAGTAACAGTTCAAGGTAATAAAAATTGATATGTTTCTAATTTCTGCCCCCACTCCCTGCCCATACACACAACATATCCAAATACAACAAACTTTTTTTCTGAGGATGTTTAGCTGGTGATATTCAGTATTCTCATCAGTTCATTTCCTGTGACATTCCTGTGCTAAAGATCTGTATATGCCTTAGGACTGCTGGTGGTAATCCAAAAGAAGGTGGTTGATTAATTAAATTGTTAGAAATCAAACATTAAGATTATTGTGAATCCTTATGATTAATACCTTCTGTTAATTTGGAAGAGACTGAAAATATGCAAATGCAATTGAAAGTAATAGAAATAACATCACCACCTCTTTTTTTCCCCAGAAATGTTAAATTAACTAACAAAGTATTTGTGAGGCAGCGTAATATACAGCAGTGCTCTCAGATTTATTGTGTATCTGGATCCTAGAGGGCTTGTTAAAACAAAGATCCCTGCCCACATCCGTCTCGAAGTTGCAGATTCAGTAGGTCTGGGTTGGGACCTGAGACTTTGCATTCTAGCAAGTTCCCAGATGCTGCTGCTGCTGCTGGTTCAGAGACCACACTTTGAGAACCACTGATGGAAAAAAGAGCATAGAATTAGAAGTGGGAATTACTGTTTCTTAGTCTCAACTCTGTAACCTTGGGCAAGTCACATGACCTCTGCACCTTATTATCCTCACTTGTTCAATGGACAAAATCACCACTTTAGCCTCCTTACCAGCATGTTTTAAGGATCTGACTAACTAATGTGTCTGAAATCACTTTTAAAGTTCTAACATGATAATCAAATATGTTGTTACTTTCTTACCTCTGAAAAATTTATTTTGCCTCTTCACAAAAAAAAGTTCTTTATTAACATATCTGAATTACAAGAAACTTAAATATAAAATATAGTAAGACCATATAGTAAGACCAATAAGAAAATATAAAAAAGTAAGACTGTAAAAATTACCCATGATTTTGCTACTCATAAATAATCACTCTTAATATTTTAAAAAATGTAATTCTATTCACTTCTGCATATTAAATGTGGATTTTTTTAATGTTATAGTTTAAAATGAATGTCTTTGTACCTAAATCTTTTATATTATGGACTGTTTCCAGAGGATAGATTCTTAGGAATATACTTACCAAATCAAAGGGTATGTTGATTTTGAGGCCTTTGGTACATACTGCCAATTTATTTTCTAGCAGGTTCTTTGAGTTTCCAGTCTCACCAGCAGTTATGTAAGAACCCTGTATCACTGTGCCCTCCTCAGTATGTTTACTTTCAAAATTTGATAGTATATAAAAGCACCCTGTACAATATCTTCTGCAGCATACAGGCTTAATATGTTAACTTTGTTGCCTAAGAAAGTGTACCTATAAGATAGATAATCCTTTTGGAAAAGCAAATTTTGGTTAGGATAAAGTAATTTTCTAGCAACTATAGTGATGTCAGTGTGAGATATGAGAGTTCTGTGATTTAAATTACTTCTCAGACTTTGAATAAATAATTTTAATAATATGGGGTTTATAAAATAAATTATAAATTTGAAATTTAACTTGCCTTGAAAGTTTGAGATCACTTTTCTCCCAAGTATATTCTCTCTATATTCCATTTTTTACATACCTAAAGAAAATTGTTTAGCTGCTTTTGAGAAAAGAAGAAAAAAAGGAAATAATCTTTGAGGATATATGTATACTAAAAGAAATATTTGCTGCATTTAATCCTCAAACACCTTTGTGAAGTGTGGATAGCATATTCAGTTTATAAAGGAAAATATAATTAGGTTTAGAGAGGTTAAGTAACTTCTCCAACATTATATATAAAAAAAATAATGTAATGGATAAATTTAGATTTGAGCTCAGTTCAGTTCCTGCACAAAATAGGTGACCAGTAATGATTCATTGGATACGTGAAGGGACTAGTAGACCCCAAAACCTGTGTCCTTTTCATTGTAATGATATTTGTCCCTTAAAGAACACTGAATACCCCTATATAGAAAGTACTGCACTACCAAAGATACAGAATTGATTGACAGCCTTATCCTCAGAAAGCAGGGGTGCTGGACATGTCCACAGGTGACTGTAATCATTAGGCAGAGTGGAAGAAATGCCCTAGTAGAGCCTAGTGGATCATGGAAGGGCAAAGAGTTTTATTTTGGGTCATTAGGGAAGTATTATAGAGAACATAATACTTGAGTGGTTAAGAGTATAAAGTGTGTAAAGGAAAAATAGTTAAAGGAAATATATTATTTAAATAGCAT
>NW_012151785.1:628106-629433 GCF_000956105.1 Propithecus coquereli
ACTATATCATAAGGTTTTGTTTCTGCTTTTTTCATAGGATGCTATTCTGAAATACAATGTGGCATATTCTAAGAAATGGGACTTTACAGCTTTGATTGATTTCTGGGATAAGGTAAAAGTGTTTTTATTTCTTTACGAAAATATGTCAGCTCTGTAAGAAGGTTTGAGAAAAATACCCATAATTCTGCCACACTAACATTATTATCTTTTTAAAAAATTGATCTCCCGTTATTTTATATGCTTATCTTAGGTAGATATAATTAGGAGTTAATATTGAATTTTGTTTTATTCTCTTATAATATGCATTTTTCTGTTATATTGTCAAACCATTACTAACACTATCAATGAATACATAATAGTCCATGACTAGATTTTGAGAATTTAATGATTCCTATATTCCCAAACATCTAGGCTGCATCCAGTTTTACCCTATTCTCAGTTACACTGTGGTATCATTGTCATATATGTATATGCGTGTATATATATATTCCACCCCCATATTTGATATTGTTTCTATAGGTGATTCCTATAAATTAAATGGCTGGGTCAAGGGGCACAAAAGTGGCTCTGTATGTATGCTGTAAAATCATTTTCCACAGGGGGTTATAGCAATTTACTATGCCACTAGCAATGGATAACAATACCACTTTCATAGTACCATTAGCAGAGTGGGTATCATCCATTTTGAAAAAATGGCATTATTCTTTTTTTTTAACATATTATTTTGAAAAAATTACAGAATCACAAGAAATTGCAAAGAAGTATACAGGGAGATTCTAGGTACCTTTCATCCTGCCTTCTCTGATGTCGATCACTTGTGTAACTATAATATAATATCAAAACCAGGAAATTGACATGAGAGTTTATTTAGATTTCATCAGTTATACAGGTGGTCATTTGTGCATGTGTGTAGTTATTAATAATTATATCCTATGTTACTGAAGCTTCATGTAAACTACCACTACAATCTAGATACAGAACTGTTTCATCACCACATGGCTCACTGGTGTTGCCCTTTAATAACCACACTTGACTCTTTCCTAACTCCTGGCAGCCACTAATCTGTTCTCCAGCTCTGTATAACTTTTTTTTATTTCAATGGAGTTACAGTATATAACCTTTTCAAATTACCTTTTCTCACTCAGCATACTTCCCTTGAGATCCATTCAAATGTATCAATAATTTTTTTCCTTTTTATTGCTGCATAGTATTCTAGTAGTAGTATAGATGAATCATAATTTGTTTACAATAGACCTATTTAAGGACGTTTGGGTTGTTTCTAGTTTTTGGCTGTTACAACAAAAGGTGCTATGAACTTTCATGTATA
>NW_012151785.1:632838-645232 GCF_000956105.1 Propithecus coquereli
TGGGACTACAGGCATGCGCCACCATGCCTGGCTAATTTTTTTTTCTATATATTTTTAGTTGTCCAATTAATTTCTTTCTATTTTTACTAGAGACGGGGGTCTCCCTCTTGCTCAGGCTGGTTTCGAACTCCTGAGCTCAAACAATCCGCCCGCCTCTAGCCTCCCAGAGAGCTAGGATTACAGGCGTGAGCCACCACGCCCGGCCTAGCTTCTTTCACTTAGCAAAATGTTTTCATGATTCATATTGTACCATGTATCAATACTTTATGCTTTTTTATTTTTGAATAATATTCCATTGTGTGAATATACCGCATATTGTTTATCCATTCATCAGTTGATGGAGATTCAGGTTGTTTCCACTTTGGGCTATTATCCATAATGCTACCGTGAACATTAATGGACAGGTATTTTGCGTGGCCATAGGTTTTTATTTCTCTTAAGTATATACCTAGGAATGGAATTGCTGGGCTATATAATAACTCTTTAATATTTTGAGGAACTGCCAAATTATTTTTTGAAGTGGCTATATCATTTTATAATCCTATAAGTAACATACAAGGTTCTAATTTCCTCACATGTTCCCCAACACTTATGATGTGTGTCTTTTTATTTTAGCCATTTTAGTCAGTATGTAATAGTATCTTATTGTGGTTCTGATTTGCATTTTTGTAATGACTAATGTTGATTATCTTTTCATGTGCCTGTTGGCCATTTGCATTTGTTTATCTTCTGTGGAGAAATATCCATTCAGATCCTTTGTCTTGACTAAGTACAATGGCTCATGTCTGTAATCCCAGCACTTTGGGAGGCCAACGCAGTAGCCTGGGTGACTTGGCAAGACCCTATCTCTGCAAAAAAAAAAAAAATCTGGGTGTGGAGGTGCGAAGCTATAGTCCTAGCTATTCAGGAGGCTGAGGCTAGAGTATCGCTTGAGCTCTGGAGTTGGAGGCTGCAGTGAGCTGTGATCGTGCCACTGTACTCCAGCCTGGGCAACAGAGCAAGGTCCTGTTTAAAAAAAAATTTTTTTTTAAATTTTGATGAAGTATAATGTTTTTCTTTTGTTTCTTCTATTTTGGGGGTCATATCTAAGAAGCTGACTCAAGGTCATGACAATTTACTCCTATGTTTCTTCTAAGAATGTTACAGCTTTAGCTTTTATACTTATGTCCATTATCCATTCTGCATTAATTTTAGAGGTCCAATTTTCCATGTGAATATCCATTTGGATTTAATTTTCATATATGGCATAAGTTAAGGGTCCAATTTCATTATTTTCCAGTTGGATATCCAGTCATCCCAGCAGCATTTGTTAAAAAGACTATTCTATCCCTGTTGAATTGTCTCGGTACCTTCAAAACCATAAATATTAGAGTTCGTTTCTGGCCTCTCAATTCTGTTCCATTGATCTATTTTTCTGTCCTTATGCCAGTACCATACAGTCTTGATTACTGTAGCTTTGTAGTAAGTTTTAAAATCAGAAAGTGTGCGCCCTCTAACTTTGTTCTTTTTTGAGTTTGGGCTATTTTGGATCCTTTTCATTTCACTGTGAATTTTAGGACTGATTTGTTATTTTCTGCAAAAAAACCAGCTGCCAAGGGCAATTTTTATAATCATGTTAGCATAGAAACCAAACTAATTGTGCATTTTGAGGTAGTGCCAGTAATTTCAGGATTGCCTTATTGAGCTTTGGACCCATATGGTATTTAAAGAAAGGCGTAAAGTAAATAACGGATGTCTTATCCCTGTGTCAGGAAATTGGATATCTCAGGGTATCCTTGAGTCTTTCACTTTTATAGAAATGTAATTTCTTATGCAATGAAAAGTCGATCAAACTGATGTCATCTTTTCCCTTGTCCCTTATCGGAATATAACATTTGTATTTTGTAATTTGGGGGGCTTAAATTGGATACAGTGGTTAATTTTGATAAGAAGTCATGTTAAATTTGATACCTTGAGGTGGCAGTAAACATGCCATTGTTTACAATACCTCTGTCATCTTGCTGTGAGGTAAAGTAGTCATTTTTTTCCCCTCTTCTTAATCGGAATACTCAGACAGGACCTTGTGTCCCCTTTATCTGGTGACCTTGTCCAGAAGCGTGCCTGAAAGGGTAATATATAGCAAATTGTGGTGTGTTTAATGTAGATCATAAATATGAGGTGAGTACCAAGGTGCTGATGATAGTTTTACAGGAGTCCTTGCATTTTCGACCTTCTGATTTTTATTTATTTTGTAAACATGAAGAGTTATAGGAGTCCCCACAACTATACCAAATACTCATCTCTTATTGTATTCTCCAAGTATTTGCCCATGTGTATGATGTCTTATAGTTAGATATTAATGTATGTTCAAAGTATTTTATGCTGTATTATGAAATATTCTATGTTATATAGCCTTATAGTGTTTAACTTTAATGGTTGCATAATATTCTGTCAAATTGATAAATCATTTGCTCAGCCATTCCAGTGTTAAGAGATTTGAGGAAATCTGTTTGTATAAAGCATATCTAGAGATTCAAAGGTGTTTTTCCCTGTGACTGTTTGCTATTCTGTCATTGTCAGTGTACTTAACAAAAGACCTTGAATGTTTAATACAGTTGTGTGTTTTTCTATCCATCAACTCTCCAAAGATATTAATATAGAACTTTATCAACTCATGGCCCATAGGAACAACATTACCTAGGCTTGCAGTGGTTAGCGAAAAGAAGCAAGTGTCAAATATGTATATATTGGTGGGTTTGCTGAAAGAAAAGGAGATTTTTAGTGCAAGGGAAATAATTGTTTGGCTAGGTTTTAAATTATAAATGAATTATATTTGCTTTGCATTGTCTGTGTCTACATTCTGGACAATAAGTGCTTTTTTATAAAAAGGGTTCTTAAACATTGTTTATTAACAGAATTTGGAAATTCTTTACTTAATGTCACATTGAACTCTGAGTGCCTTGTTTTACTAAGGAAAAAAATCAAGTTCAAATTTGACTTCATATCACAATTAATGTTTTGCAGTTAAGTTTATCTTGGGGCTGTTGATATTAATCCTTAAAACCTTTTTTTGCTTAATTCTGTGAGTAATGAATTTTGTAACCCAAACTACCTTGCAAAAAACAGAGTTAGTATCAACAGTTGCTTACTGTGATTATGTGTTACTGTAATTATCTACATACTAGTATCCAACACAAGAAGTAAGGGACCCAGAATCCCATCCTGCTATGTGAGCATCCTGTTGGTATGGAAGTGAGGAGTATTGCCTAAGCTTTTATTGTTTTGTCAGAAGCCAGCAAAGATCACAGAGCTCTGTCTGTTAATTTGTAATTTATAGTTATATATTTAGGTGCTACTGATTAGAAATGGCCATTATTTAGTGTTTTTTGCATCATGAGTGCTATTATTGGTCTTCCTCAATGCCAGCTGTTGGAAGTGCTAGTAACAGTCTGTTTTATGGCCCTCCTATGTGGTGTTCCAGAAAATTAAATTCAAACACTTCTGTAATTTATATTCTAAATGAATCAATATACTTACTCCTGGCATTTTTCACAGGAAAGTTTAACAAAATGTCCTGTATGTTAGAAGTGTTCTCTATTAATGTATTTTAGAGGAATTTTAAATACTTCTGTCTTAAAACACCATTATTTCATTTCATGTTAGTGTGTTACCTTCTGAAATTTACAGTACATTAAAGCCATAGTGACTGGAGAAGGGCACGGGGGTATGTTTAAGAGGGACTTCTTCTGTGTCTGTGATGCTGGTTTCTATTTCTGTACTTGGATGGTAATTGAAAAATGGATGTTTATTGATAATTATTCATTAGACCACACATATATATTTTATGTACTTTTTGAATAAATATTTCACAATAAGTATAAAATGTTAATTATTTATTATAAAGAGCTTTAAATTCTACAGTTGATTTATATAGCAAACTTTTTTGGCAAATAAATTAGTTGTTGAAAGTAAACCTAAGAATTTTAGTGACTATTCCATCTTCCCTTTCCATGTATAGATAGGGATGTATAAGGATATATATACCTCTCATTTCTTCCTTCCATTGGTTTATCCATGAAGGATGCCATGAGTGAGTAAATGAATTAGTTTTGTTTTTGCTTTTGTTTTTTTGCATCTGTGGCTGCCAAAAATGGAGAGTGAGAGATAGGAGTATAGGAATGAGAGGACATTTAAAAATAAAAAATGAAAAGTTTAGACTTTAGAAAGGTTTCGTTGCTGTGACAAAGCTAATCACATATTTCTCTGTGGAAGCCACAATTAAAAATATATATATATATATATCTATATATAGCACATCAGGTCTATACCTCAAATCATACATACAAAATAGATTCTTTATTGCAACTTAGAAATTGTGTATCGTCTATCTTTGCTGTAGTTGTTAAAATATTGAATATGTATTGTCCTATCAGCTGTCGTCCTATGACTTGTCAGGGAAAGGCTGTTTAAAGCCTCTCACTATAAGAGTGTATAAATTTCTCAGTAATGGACTTGCATTCTTGTTTATGTGCTACTTAATTTTAAAAGGTAAGTGGGGGTCAGGTGCGGTGGGTCACACCTGTAAATCCCAGTACTTTGGGAGTCTGAGGCAGGAGGATCACTGGAGGCCAGGAGTTCAAGACTAGCCTGAACAACATAATGAGATCCCATCTCTATGAAAAATTAACCGAGAATGGTTGCGTGCACCTGTAGTCCTAGCTACTCGGGAGGCTGAGGCAGGGAGGATTGCTTGAGCCCAGGAATTTGAGATTGCAATGAGCTATGATAATACTATTGCACTCTAGCCTGGGCAACAGAGGGAGACTGTCTCAAAAGAATAAAGAAGTAAAATAAAAGAAATAAAAGGTTAGTGGGGGTCATTGAATTTTGAGGGAGATGGAGATTAAGTGGATTGAATTATTATGCCTGTCATCTGTTTTGTCAGTTATTTATGTTAAATTTTAAATTTAAAAAACAGGTACAACATAATTATTGTCCCCAAAATTGAGGCATGTATTGTCATACTTGTATTTAACTAAAATAACATTTTTTGAACTCATGTGACCAGGAAGAACTTTTTAAAAAATGGTAATATATTGGCAGAACATCAGTAGAAACTCAGGAAAAAAAAATTAGCTTTTTTTAAGAATAGATTACCAGAAAGGTATCTCACATATATAGAGTAATGGCTAGAAGAAATTTATGTTTTAATTCATGTCTTTATTATGTAACAAAAAGTTAAAATATATACTTAGATTATTAGGCAAAAATCATAGCATAAATCAGCTATCTTGCAACAGCATAAAACAGTAGTTGTATGCTTATGCATCTTTTGAGCATCAGTGCATTTATGCATAAGTGGTATGTTATACATTTATTTCCTGGCCTTTTGAAGTGTGGCATACTATTATGGGTAGCTTATCTCATTGTTATAACTATCAAATTTACTTAGTACTTTTTGTATATTAAAAATTTTGGAACAAAAATATTGTTAGAGGATTTCTTTTCTCCTTCCCTCACTCTCCCAACTCTCTATAAACATTTCATAGACTGTTAGTGTTTTTTAGAATAGTTTAGGGAATGCTGGCCTAAGGCAATAGATTGTTGTAACTGCTGTTACAAATAAGAACAGATTTTGTTATCTAATAACCAGTAAGGAATGTGCCCTTTGTTCCATGATAGTTTGTTGGTTTTCTTGATAATGCACAAGTAAGTTTCTGAGTGTATATAAACAAATTGTTCCTTAGCTTCTGATTTAAAATTCTTCATAATCTGTTTTTCTTGGGTCTTTTCTTCACAGCCTAAAATATTTAAAGTGTCCTTGTAATATTTGTGATAAAGAGCCTGTCGCAAACTCCTAATCAAATGAAAGCAGCCTTGGATGTTTCATAAGACTACAGCTAATGTCTTTATCTCTCTAGCTTTCGAACCTCTGATTTGGAGTTCAGTGGAAATTTAACCTTTTTGGACTTCTTCCCTTGGTGACTCACAGTCTCTGGAATCAATAAGGTCTGCATTACTTTACAGCTCAACTTAATTTAATTCATGAGAACTGTAGGAGCCAAAAGGGAGCTAATCAGAGTCACTAAAATATTAAAACAGATGAATTGTGACTTTTAGATTTATATGGAATATCGCCCCCTGGTTTGGTTAATGTGTGCTTTTGGATTGGGACATATGTTAAGGGTCTCATATTCATGATTTCTTTTAAATAGTGCATGTCCCATAGGATGAATTGCTCCAATTGGAACTAGGCACTCTGCTTTTATAAACTTGCTGTGATGTCATGGAAGATCAGTCTTAGTTGAGCCCTTCGTGCGTTAGATCACTGATGAAATTATTTTGTGTTTGTGAAACACTGCCTGGGTCATATTTATGTATGTAGTGGACTAGAAGGTTGGAAGTTAGAGATACTCAAAGTGGAAAATCCATTCAGAATTCCTCCTGTATTCTAAAAATGAAATTAAGCCAATACATTAGTGTCCTGTAACTCCAACCTTTCATTTATTCATTTGGTTCAAATAGCAATAGAAGCTATTCTTTTTATATGTTGCAGTGGCATTGATTTCATTATCCAAAATCTATTCTCTTACAGGGGTGAAAATAATTCCATGTTTTAATCTCTCCCATGATTTATATCTGTCTTTATCAGCTAGCTCTGAGATGGTTTTTTGGGTTTTTTTTTTTATTTATACAGTTTGACGTGATGCTTTGATTTATAAGTCCTATTAAAATTTATGTTTACTCTTCTTATGTTCCTACTCATTAGAAATAAATGGTATAGACCTTTTGGGCAAGCTCTAAATACTTTTATCTACATGTAACATATCATATTTAACCTTGGGAGGACCATTATAATATATATCATCTGAAGATAAAAATAACAAGAGTAGGCCGGGCATGGTGGCTCATGCCTATAATCCTAGCTCGTTTGGGAGGCCGTGGTGGGAAGATTGCTTAAAGTCAGGAGTTCTAGACCAGCCTGTGCAACAGTGAGACCCTATCTGTACAAAAAATAGAAAAATTGGCCAGGCGTGGTGGCATGTGCCTGCAGTCCCAGCTACTTGGGAATCTGAGGCAGAAGGATTGCTTGAGCCCAGGAGTTGAGGTTGCAGTGAGCTGTGATCATGCCAGAGCCCTTAAGCCTGGGCAACAAAGTGAGACCTGTCTCCGATAATAATAATAATAAGAGTAAATAAAAACAGAACATAACATCTGTTTTTAAATTTATATACTATTTCAGTGTGTAGCCTATGTAAATGAACAGTAAACTTGGTCACAAAGACTAAATAGGCCCGTTATCCTCTTATGTGGGGAGGTGCCATTAGTACTGTGGTCTACCCAGTATTTTAGTATCAGTAAGTACTCATCCATGGTTGATTGCAGTGGTAATGACAGGTAATGATTAACTACATGAGACTGTCAGATTCTAAGCTGGCTAAACAATTATTCTTTATAGTGTGTTAAAGAAGTTTTTAGTAAGCTGAGTGACATAGTGCCTTGTTGCCACAAAATGCTCTTTGATTATGTGAAAAGCACTACAAAAAGACATTTTCTACAGTGAGAACCATTTCCAGCATAGTGAAATATGGAATATTTTCACATGAACTGCAAAGTGATGTGTATTGAGGTAATCCTTGCTATTGGTCTAATCTACGTCAGCCCGGGAAACCTAGCTCCAAGGTAAACAAGGGGCATCTTCTACTGGGAGTGAAATGTTGAAACTGTTTATTGTCACTGCTCACTGGGTAAAGTGGCCATATGTACTGATAGTTGACTCGTGTCTCCCTTTACATTCCTGGACACCTATTCCAATCCTGCTGCTTAAGTTGCAGACCATTCCAGCTTCCCTTCTCTTGAAAACTTTTATCTGTTGTAGGCATAGCCCTGTCTCCTCCCACATTTACCCCGTCTGCAAGATCCTCCTTGGAGATATCTCCTCTGTGTTTGCTGGAGCATCCATTTTGATTATCTGTGGTGGAGACGGTGATAGTCCTTATTATGGAGAGCTGTGCTGTGTACCAAGTATAGTGTAAGCAGTATGCTTTGTCTCATTCAATTCTAACAACCACCACGTTAGGTAGACACTGTTAATATTTCCGTTTGACAAACGAAGAACTAAAAACCAAGGCTTAGAGAGTATGTATCTAAGTGGGGTCTCATCTTTTATCTGTGGACTATCGTGCATGCTGTCAGTCAGTCTTGGATAGCACCTAGGAAAGAAACTGAATCGGTTTGAACATACTGCCCAAACATTAGGTCAATTGGAAACGGTTAGGAAAGGGGAAGATTCATTATAAAGACCAACTGAATAAAGTTTGAGAGGCCCTATAAGTTCAAAGACTTGAATTAAAGGTAGAAAGAAGAGGAGCTTAGAAAAAGTTGGCCTTCGTGGCCTATGGCCTTAGATCTGGCATCATTTAAAAGCACTGACTTAGGGAGGACGCCTACCTACCACGTTCTGGTCTTTGTTCCTTTGAATCCTTTGCCATCTGGTTATATTCCCTCTTCCCATTCTTAATATTTGCCCATCTTTGACACTGCCTTTCCTCTCACCTGTTACCTGATACCAACTTGGGCAACTTGATTGATATTTGTATTGATGACCCATTGACTAGTCAGGCCCAAGTCTGTGTGTGAGACCCTCTACTTTGTTAACCTATAGGATCACAGATGACCAGAGTTTGGGCCTGATTATCCCCTGGGCCAGCTCCTTCTCTGGGGTCATAAGTTCTGAATTCCTCTCCTACCACAGCCTCTTAGTTTTCTACTCCATTGTTCCTACTGTGTTCTCTATTTTTTAAGGTGTCCACTGCTTCTACCCCTTTGCTACTGGTCCACTGTGTCCCAGGTTGTATCACTCGAATACTTTGTAAATAAAGAGGTTGATGGTTAACGTGGTGGAAAATACTGCACATTATATTCTCCAACTGGGAATGATTCTGTACAATCTTACAGTAAAGAAATATGCTTAGTTTTGTTTCATTAAACATTTTTTCCAGACTTATTTATAAACAGCTTCTGTGTAACAGCTTATTTCCCTTGTATCTAGTATTCCATGGAACACAGTTGCAAAGCACAGTTGTAATGAGGAAGGGAGGAAGAAAGGGAGAGATAAAGAAAGGGAAGGAGGGAGGGGGGAAATAATAAATCTTACTAATAGACCTTACTAAGAGTTTATGTTATTGAATCTTAACTTGGTCTTTGGTTCTTGCTGTCTTTTATATATTTCCTCATCACTCTATAATTCCAAACCTTTTTGTTGTTTTCTAATCTTTATCCACACTACACTGCCCAGGTACTCCTACTTCACACCTCACTGAGAGATTTGAGGCCGTCTAAAAGGGAATTTCTTTCAGTTTCTACACGTGAAGTGTTTCAGTATTCTTCCTTCATCTCTTTCTCCTTGCAAAGGCAAATCTAGTCTTATTCCATTCCTTAAGTTCAGCATGTCCAAAACAGAATCATACTTTAGGGTACATATATCACTGTACCTTTTCTGGCCTCCTCCCTCTTTTACTGATGCCCGGTTAATGCCTGCTTGACTTTTAGTATTCAGTGTGGCTGTCACTTCTGTAATTCACTTTAAAACATTGTTTTCTAGACTTTCTTTTTTAGAGAAGTTTTGGATTCACAGCAAAACTGAGCAAAGGTACAGAGATTTCCCATGTGCTCCCTGCCCCTATGCATACATGCATAGCATCCCCATTATCAGTATTCCCTACCAGAGTGGTATATTTGTTAAAATTGGTGAACCTATGTTGCCACGTCATTATTACCCAAAGTCCTGTAGTCGACTTTTTACTTATCCATCTTCCGTATTCTTCCTTGCAGGAGGCTGTGATTTGTTCTTTCTTATGTCCCTAACACTTAACATGGTGCTAAGAACTTTATTTTTTTTGTTTGTTTGTTTGGTTTTACATTTGCCTGTTTATTATAAAGGATATTGCAAAGAGACACATAGAGCAAGGCATGTGGGAAGAGGTGTGGATCTTTCACGCCCTCCTCTGATGCCCCACCCTCCAGGAGCATCCACACGTGCAGCTATCCGGAAGCTCGGGCTAAGAACTTTAAATACCACTTAATGCAGGTGACATTTTAATCTTTTATATTCAAATCTTTCTGTCAGCTTCTAATTTGATTGCCCATTGGATTTATACACCTGGATATTCCATGAGTACCTAAAACTAGCCTTATTACCACTCCTACTCCAGATTCTCTGTCTGTGAATGGTTCCAACTGTCTGTCTGTTCATTCACTCAAGCCAGAATTTGTTAATCATCTTAGCTGTCCTACTGTGTCTCAGCCTCCTCTCCTATTGATCTAACATTCCCTCATCTTATGCTACAATTTTACTTCCTAAGCACTTCTTGAGTCTTGCTTCTGTTTCTATCACACATGTCTCATCTATACCGTCATTATGACTCAGCTGGTAGATTGCAACAGTCATCTAGCTGACCCCTGCATGCAGTGTTGGTCCCTTTGAATCCATCTTTCATGGTACTCACACACAGTGAGCTATCCGAGCATATATCTTAAAACCTTCTGTGGCACTTCATCTATTTTCAGCTCTATTGGGTGATATTTATGGCAGCCATGCCCTTGCCTCTGCCCACCTCTCCAACATCATTTCATGCCACTTTCCAGCTCCAGACTTGATAGTCTAATGACTGAATTATTTGTGGTTCTTCATCATGCTGTTTGCTTGCTCTTAGTCTATCCTTCAAGACTCAGCTCAATCTTTATCTCCTGTGGGTTCCCTTTTTTGTCCTCTCAACCTCCACTGAACACTCCTCTCTGTGCTCACAGTGGTGCCTGTGCACAACTCCATGCACTTGGCACATAAGACATGACCTGTCTACAAATCGTCTGCATCCTTGTGAGGCTGAACTCCAGGGCATCTAGCCCTGTTTTGTAGCTCATCGCCGAGGCTCAGTAAATATTTCTTGATCTAGTTCAAGATATTCAAGGGGAGTAGTCTAGCCTATAGAAATGTGAATCTTATGCCACAGTTTCTTACTCTGAGAGATTTAGGAATTATTTGTGTAAGGTAATAGTTGACCATTTGACATTGGCAATAGGTAGAGGGAAAAGGCAAGGCTAGTATACATAACCTATATGGTTGTTATATGGCATTTTTATCTCAAAAAGTAGTAAGTTTCTAGAGGATAGAGACGGTGCATTGTTTTCGTTTTTGTTTTTAATAAAACAGGCTTAATTCACTTTATTTTTCTTGTATAAAAATGCTATGGTGTAGCCACAGCTGGAGACTGGGTCCTCAGCACAGAGACTCTGGTGTGGGTCTTGACAACATGGTCAGTGAATTCCTGGTAGGGAAACTTGCTGAATACGGTCTCTTTCCAGAGGTCAGGGGTCAGATAGCTATAGGTCTTGGAGATGGCATCGAAAGTGGCCTTGGCAAAATTGCCCAGGGTGGCAGTGCAGTCCCTGGCTGAGGTGTAGCAGTCATCAATGCCAGCCATCAGCAGCTGCTTCTTGGGCACAGGAGCTGAGATGATGCCAGTTCCTCTAGGGGCAGGGATGAGACATACTAGTGCAGAGCTGCAGTGGCCTGTTACCTTACAAGGAATGATGTTGGGCTTGCTGATCTTGTTCTCCCAGTAGCTTCTCCGCGTGGGGACAATGGAGAGCTTGGCCAGATCATGGCTCCTCGGATGGCAGTGGCTACCTCCTTGAAGCACTTATCACACAGACCCATGTGACCATTGTAGTCCCCAGTGGTAACAAATGCTTTGAACCTGGTCCGATGGCCAGCGTGGGTCTGCTTTTCCACTGGCATAATCTTCAAAACTTCATCCTTGAGAAATGCCCACAGGAAAAAGTCAATGATCTTGGACTCCTCGATGCGCAGGGAGAAGATATAGATCTCCTCCAGGGATTTGATCTTCGTGTCTTTCACCAGGCGGCCCAGCTTGGTGACGGGGATCCACTCCTTGCCCTCGGCCTTGCCTCCATGAGTTCCACGGCCTCGGCCCTGGCCCAGACCCAGACCACAGCCACGAATGCCACTGCCAAAGCCCTCATGGAAGCCACTGTGGCCTCCCATTCCAGGGCTCCGGGGGCCCAAGGCCCCCCCCCCGCAACCGGGTTATCTGCCATTTGGTGTTTTCTCAGAGAAGAAACGCTGCCTTGTTTATCTTTGTGTTTATTCCTCATAATACTCAATCTGATATTCCAGACAAAGTGGGTGCTCAACATGTGTTTGGACTAAGTAGCAACATATGACTAGAGTTAAATAGAAGGGGAGGCTGGACCTGTTGGACTGTTCTCACTCTTAATCTGTTCTATTTGATGTAGCCAAACGCTACAGCATTCTTCACATGTCAGCAGTCTTATATAGGCTATGAAACCACAATCATGTCAAGAGGAATATTTTACCATTTTCACAGTCATT
>NW_012151785.1:646748-678836 GCF_000956105.1 Propithecus coquereli
TTATTTGATTTGTATGACGAATTTTTTTTTATTAGTGGCAAGTATGGTAAACTATCATTGAACAATCTGGAAGATTACTTAACAGTAAAAACAGGTGCTGTCCTTTTCTTTGTGAGACAGAGTCTTGCTCTGTCTCCCCAGCTCGAGTGCAGTGGCATCATAACTCACTGCAACCTTAAACTCCTGGGCTCAAGTGGTCCTCCTGCCTCAGCCTCCCGAGTTGCTGGGACTACAGATGTGTGCCACGATGCCTGGCTAATTTTTCTATTTTTAGTGGAGACTGGGTCTCCCTCTTGCTCAGACTGGCCTTGAGCTCCTGACCTCAAGCGATCCTCCCGCCTCGGCAAGTACTTTCTTATAGTTCAAAAACCCCCTTTATATTATTTAAAAGTGTAAACTGTAGTAAAAGATTGAAGTTATTGCTCACTATATTTCTTGCACAAATTAAATCCATTTTGCTTTCAGGGCTAGAAAACTTACATCACCATTAGCTGTTTCCCTGGAATCTTGTCATATTGAGTTTGATTGCCTGTCTGTAAAAGATGGATGGTAGTGTGACTGTATGATATTGAAAATATCCGTTGGCTAGTATATAATAGCACTGTGGTTTAGTGGTGTTTGCAAAAGTGATTGATGGATATGGCCGTGCAGTCATACAGTAGTAAGAAGTGAGAGATGGGAAAGACCTATCAGAGTATATTGTGCCAGTGTGGGTTTATTTCCTAGGAATAGTCATTTACCGTAAAAATATTGAGAAGTAAATTCTTCTTTGGAGACAGAGGGTAATGAGGGTGTATCATTATGCTTTATCTTTCTAAGGTATGAATACTCCGTGTACTTTATTATTAGCATGAAAAAGATAGCGATTGTATGGTAAATACTGTTTAGAGAAGCGCTTCCTCCATGTTTCATAAACCTACACAGTTCTGTTCTTTGTGTTTAATGAAATTTGTGTAAGAAATAGTGTGACTGTTTTTGATTAGAGGAATATTTTGTTTCACGAACTAGATGAAGGTATTCTTCCTAAACTGATTGTGTTCCCAGATTAGTTGTTAATTACTTGGAATTAGGAGTCATGATGATAAAATTTCTACCCCATACACAAAAGGCTGTGAATTCTAAGCCTCTGATGGCTTGTTTTCTGAAGTGAGAAGCTAATGCAGAGTTCTGTCATTAGAAACAGCAGTGATTAGGAGAGACTGGAAACAGGGTTATGGTGAGGATTGGCAGGAAGACTCTTTCTCCCTTCATTCCTTCTTCCTCTTCCTTGTCCTAGCTGATGTGAGCTGGGCAGTAGGAGTGGAGATTAAGAATGAAAGGAGATTGCATCACTTAGCACTCTTTCTCCTTTTTTTTTTTTTCCCCTTCTGCTGGCAACCATTGATGGGGAGGAAACAAGTATCTGTAGCATGCTGATTTATCCTATATTAAACAACTGTCAAATTATTTAATAATATAAGGACACATGCAAATTATTTCCAGTGTAAATTACAGAACAAATACCTTAAGGACTCTTTGTATCTCATTTATCTATCCATAGAGCCTATAATTTCAAATGCTTATAATGAACTGTGATTTTTATCAGCATTTCCCAGATTTGAGTCATACCACTTTGAAAATTCATAGGGAAACTCTTCATAGTTGTTTGAAGAGGAAAACCAAACCAAACCAAAAGAAAGCAGAGAGGTAGTGTGACTCCTCAGCACAGCCCTCTCCATGTGTCAGTGCTGCTGACCTCCGGGAGCACTCGGTCTTTCCCATCATGCCATGAGATAAAATTTTTGGATAGTCTTAATTTATGTCCATTAATTAGTTAGCTGCTATTAATAATATTTATGAAACATGCCTTCTTAAATATGAAAATATTAGACTATTTCCTGAAAGCCAATTGGGCTTTATTAAAATTTGGAGAACATTTTTATTGAAGCCATAATTGTCATGGGCGATACACATGAGAGATCACCCTGTAGCTAGCCTGTCAGACTTTCATGAGCCTTCAGAAATTAAGGGGAATGAGTGAGTTTGTTTTCTTGTAAGCTGTCACATTCTTCTCTTCAAAGTGTCAGCCTGAGTCGTGCACAGATAAATATTAGAAACTTTCACCTTTTTCCAGTTGATTTTTTTGCCCTAACTTACTTTAGTGCTATAATTTTTCTTTTTCCTCTAACATTTAATTCTTTTTTGTACTCTAAAAACGTGCCTGAAGAATAAGTGGATCTGAAAGATCTTAATTGACATATATTATTTCTTTTAATTTTTGAAATATGAATCTTTCAGACTCAGGAAACCCTAGAGGTAGCTCCAGTAAGCTGAAGGTATATTATAGAAAGCTCAATCTATATATAGTTTATTAACTTAAAAAGAAGAAAACCTATAATATTTTTGCTACACAATAGAGATTCTAAAAGGCAATGGAAAGTAGAAGGATAAGCTTTGTAAAATCAGCTAAGCCAGATAAAAAGTGCCAGTTAATTTAATATGTTTTTATTGACACTGTCACATATGAACATCACTGTTTTAGGCATGGTGAATCAACCATAAATCTTGTCTTAAAGTCTAGAAGGGCTTTCTAGTAAGGGCTGGAAGACATGTTCATAAATAACTACAACATAAAGCAGAAAGTCTTAAGCGTCTTGTGAAAAAAAGTACAAATAAATTGCAAGAGAGACAGTTACCTTCTAGCTAGAGAAGAAATTTGTATAGACTTGAAATAAAGTGTTGTTTGATCAAGATATCAAAGGGTTAGGTTAAGTTTTAGAGTTAAGGAAGGAGGTAATATATTCCAGGAGTAGAGGAAATTAGTATCTGTGGAAGCACAAGTAGGTGCTATAGAAGAGTGAATTGCTGAGTTGCCTAGTAATTGCTAGTTACCTCTGTAAAATACACAGAAGGGGAGGTGTGTGTTTGTGTGTGTGTATTATGCATATGTTAAATAAGACTAGATAGGCATCTAGAACAAGATAGCTTGACCTAAATTCAAGGAATTTGTTCTGTATTGAAAAGGCAGTGAAAAGCCATTGAAAGCTTTCAAGTGGAGGAGGGACACACCGAAACTGAAGGTGGGCTAGCAGCAGGGCAGCAGTTAGATTATTATAGTAATCTTGGTGAGACTGGGTGAGGGGCTGAGTCGGGCAGCTTAGTAGTAATTAAGAGGAGGTAATGAACATGTGAGGTCCCACTGGATCAATCAATAGGACTTGGCAGTTAATTGATGTGGGGGTGATAAAAAGAGGAGAAGCCTCTAGAAAGTTTGAGAATTACTAGCCCATTAGATAATAATACTTTGTATATGGAGCTTTAGAATTCATAAAACACTTATATCTGAGACTTTATAACTCTGTAAGTTAGTTACATTAGAATTCTCCTTGTTATGGATGAGGAAATAAAGAACTTAGGGGTTTTTCTGTGGTTGATACAGAGAGTAAATGCATATCTAGGCCTATACCTGGAGTCTTCCAGTGTCTTGGCCAGTGCTCCTTTCTCTAAAATACCCTTCCTTGTGAACCTGGGGAGAGAAACCCTGGCCTCTAGTCCCATTGTATGCCAGTAAGTTTTGAATGTGGGCAAATTGCTTTACTTTCTTTGAGCTTTAGTTTCTCTGGATGCCCTTATCCTTTCTATCTTGCAGGAATACTTGGAGGGCAAAATACACTGTTTTTATTTTCATCACCTCTTTATTCAGCAAATAATAATGAGCACTAAATAGTATGCTTGGTACTGGAAATACAAGATGTTACAAACACAATCTCTGCTTTTGTGTGTTCCACAGATTAGAGGATGACATAAAACATATAAATAAATAATTATAATAAACCGTAATACGTGCTCTAATACGGGTATGTGCTTTTGGCTATAGAGCCACGGAGGAAGACAAGTCAGGAAAGGCTCCAGAGGGAGCTGTGAACTAAGTCTCGAAGCATGATTAGTGGTTTAAGAGTAGTAAAATATTAAAGCAGAAGGCAAAATAATGTATCATCATCAATATAGTAGCTATTATTTGTTGAAAAGCTTATAATTCTGACTACATCCCTGCAAGGTAGATATTTTCATTTTATGAGTGAAAAAATGTTGTGATTTGATCACAGTATGTGATAAAGTCAGTATAGTACATTAGGGAGGTGCAGATAGTTCAGTATCACTAGAGTGTAGTACATGAGTGACATAATGGATAAAGGTAAAACTGGAAAAGCCTCAGTGCTTTGGAGGTACAAGTGTACTATTTATTCTAGATATTAAAAATAAAGATAATAAAACCGAATGGTAGTTTCGTGACAGACAGGAGAGAATATTTTAACCTATATGAGAGACAAAGGATTAATAGTCAGTAAAATGCCCAATTAAAAATTGGTTACTGTGTAGGCCTAGATGTTTTCACTGATCAGTTCTCTCAAACATTTAAGGAAGATACAAAACTAATTTTATAGAAACTCTGAGAAAATAGCAGGAGGGAACACTTTCTAACACATTTATAAAGCCAGTATGCCTCTGATACTACTATGTGACAAAGATTTTACAAAATATTAGCAAATGGAATCTAGTAATATGCAAAAAGGATAATACATCATTATCAAGCGGGGTTTATTTCAGAAATGCAAGGTTAGATTCGTATTTTAAAAGCCATACGATTATTTTGATAGATGCAGAATAAGCACTTGACAAAACTTAGTACCCATTCAGAGTAAAGCACTATTAGCAAATTAGGACTAAAAGGGAATAATATCCTCAATCTGATAAAGCGTATCTATGAAAAACCCACAGCTTAAATCATACTTAATAGTGAAATATCAAGTGCTCTTCCCAAAGATCAGGGAAAAGTGAGGATACCCACTCTCTTCATTCTTTTTAACATTGTACTGGAAATTCTAGTCAATGCAGTAGGCAAGAAAAAGAAACAATGGATGAAATCAGATAGGAGGAAGTAAAACTGTTTCTATTTGTAGTTGACATGTTTGTTTACATAGAAAAACAGAAGGAACCTAGAAAACAATTATTAGAACTAATAAGGGTATTTATTTAGCAGTAAGGACGTAAGATCAGTATATAAAAATCATTGTATTTAGCAGTAAATGAAAAATTTTAATTTTAAAAATTCCATTAAAAATAGCATTAAGAAACATAAAATACTTAGAAATAAATGTAACAAGAAATATGTAATACCTGTACCTTAAAGACTATAAGACAATGCTGAGAGAAATTAAGGAAAACCTGAACAAAAGAAGATATTCCATTCTCATGAACTGGATGACTCAGTGTGGCTAAGATGTCAGTTCTCCCTGTATACAGTTCCAATCATAATACCAGCAGGCTTTTTGTAGAAAATGCAAAGCTGATTCTAAAATTTATTTGGAAACACCAAGAACCCAGGATATACAAAGAAATTGTAAACAAAGAGGGCAAAGTTGGCAGACTTACTTTAACTACTTCAGATACTTATAATAAAACTGCAGTAGCCAAGACAGTATGTGTAGTAGATTGAATAGTGTTCCTCTAAAATTCACATCCACCTGGAATCTCAGGATGGGACTTTATTTGGAAATATGGTCTTTGCAGATGTAACTAGGTAAGACGAGGTCATACTGGATTAGGGTGTACCCTAAATCAAATGACTGGTGTCCCTATAAGATGATGAGACATAGAGACAAAGACACAGAACCTCATGTGATGATGGAGGTAGAGACTGGAGTGATACATCTGAAAGCCAGGGAGCCCCAAGGATTGCCAGGAGCTCCCAGACGCTAGGAAGAGGACAAGGAAGGATTTTTCTGTGGAGTCTTCAGAAGGAGCATGACCTTGCTGATACCTTGATTTTGGACATCTAGCCTCCAGCACTGTGGAAGAATAAATTTTTGTTGTTTTAAGCCACTCAATTTGTGATACTTTGATGTTAGTGTCTCATATCTTGATAGGGGTTTGGGTTACACAGGTGTATGTAGTTGTAAAAACTCACTGAACGGTGCACTTAAGATTTATTTATTTCATTAAATTTTACCTCAAAAGAAAAAGATCTCTAAACAAATGTTGGACCATACTTATTGATATGCAAGCTGAAGTGATCGGGGGTGAAATGCACTGACGCCCACACTTACCTCAAAACGCATTATAAAATGGACTGATGGGTGTGCAGAAGGGTGGGTAGATACATGATAACATGACAAAAGCTAATATAAAATGTTAATTGTAGAAACAAGTATTTAAGTGTTCATTGTATAATTATTTTGATTTTTCAGTACTTTTGGAATTTTTCATAAAATTGGAAATTTTTGGGAAAAATGGTTACCACTAATGGAGAATGATTACAAAAATTATTGTACATCTATACTGTGGAATATTGTGTAGCCTTTATCATTCTGCTACATAGAAAGATTTCTAAGCCTTTCTTTTAAGGCAAAAACTAGTTTGCAGGGTATTTAAAAAATTAACATAACACAAAGCTAAATGTTTATAAACACACGTAAATTCTTAGAGGAAGTTTGGGGAGGAGATAAGCATCTGTTTATATCTGAGTAGTAGTTGGGAATTGAGGATTTATGATCAAGGAGAGCTTTGGCTTCGTATGAATGCTTGGCACTTTTAGGGCAAGAATGTATTCAAATATTAAAAATCAATAGAAAAGAAGGGCTAAGGGGTCACGGAGGGGCTTATATACATGGGGATGAAAAGTTTAACGGTCGTAGTAGTCAAAGAAATGTAAAAAAATAGTGCAGTGTCATTTTAGCCCATCAAATTGCAAAGATATTAAGAATGTGAAGGGCTGGGAGTGGTGGCTCATGGCTGTAATCTAGCAGTCTGGAAGGCTGAGACTGAGGATTGCTTGAGGTCAGGAGATCTAGACTAGCCTAAGCAAGAGTGAAGCCCTGGTGTCTACAAAAAATAGAGGGAATTAGCCAGGCATGGTTGTACATGGTCTGTAGTCCCAGCTACTCAGGAGGCTGAGGCAGGGGGATTGGTTGAGCCCAGGAGTTGGAGATTACAGGGAGCTATGATGATGCCACTACACTCCAGCCCAGGTAACAGAGCAAGGCACTGTCTCAGAAACAAAAAAAAGAATGTGAAAATACGTATTATTAGAGGTATGGAGTTGAGTACTTTCTTACATAGCAGTGGTGGTAATATAAATTTATAGAGCCTTTCTGAAAGGCAGTTTGACAACATACCTCAACAGCCTTAAAAAAAAAAAAAAGAAGAATACAGACTTCAGTAGATAGTAACATGGAAGGATATATCCTAATACGTTAACAGTGGATATCTTGGCAGTGGGCTTATAGTCGATATTTCTTTCCTTTTTGTTTGTGTTAATTTCTACAGTGAAAATGCACAACTTTTAAGAAAAATTTTGCTTTTAGTGATGTTTATAAGGACTAGATAGGAAAGTGGAAAATACTTTTGTTTTCATATTAGATTTAAAAATATACTAAATTGTTTAAACAACATAATTTCAACTGACAAATGCACCTATGTGAGAAAACAAATACTTAGTTGTAAGTAGTGGTTATGTTAATATTAGGATCACAAGATTATGAAAGTTTTTCCTCTTTATTTGGATTTTGGAGTGATATACTTTTATAATGAAAGATCGTCTAATAAAATTTGATGTCCTAGACCTTTTATATAAATTTTATTTGATATTTTTCATTAAGATTATTAGTAACTTTTCAAAATGTTTATAGGATCTAAATAGGTTTAGACCAATGGAGAAAATGGAGTGACCTGTGATTTGTCTTACATTGTTGATTTGTGATTGGTTACTTTTTATTTTTTTATTTTTTATTTTTATTTTTTTTTGAGACAGAGTCTCATTCTGTTGCCTGAGTGCCGTGGCATCAGCCTAGCTCACAGCAACCTCAAACTCCTGGGCTCAAGCAATCCTTCTCCCTCAGCCTCCTGAGTAGCTGGGACTACAGGCATGTGCCACCATGCCCGGCTAATTTCTTCTATATATTTTTAGTTGTCCAGCTAATTTCTTTCTACTTTTTTAGTAGAGACGGGGTCTCACTCTTGCTCAGGCTGGGCTCGAACTCCTGAGCTCAAACAATCCACCCGCCTCGGCCTCCCAGAGTGCTGGGATTACAGGCGTGAGCCACCGCGCCCGGCCTGTGATGGGTTACTTTTTAAAAGCTATTTGCTATGAACTATTGAAAGATCTGTGGAAATTTCTCCTTTACAGAAATGACATTGGTTTTTCTGATTTTACCAGGTACAGATTCTACTTACTCATTCAAAGTTCAGTAGTCAATATTTATTTAGTACTTTGTGTATGTCAGACATAGTACTTTAGTCATGTGTGAGTATGTCTTTAATAAATATTAGAGCACAGTTAACAGATTTAGTTGGTCAAATATTCTAAGAAAAAAGAAATAAGTAAATATCTCTTTTCTATTTTGATGTTTGCAGATATTTAAATCATTTATAATGTTTTGACTTTTGGCAAATTCAGTTGCTCTATTTTAGTAGCTTTTCCGTGTTTCTACACACTGAAGGAAGGTAGTAGGAAGATAGCCTCTCCACAATCACCATGATGAGGTTGCAGTTATTACAGTTCTTCAAGGTTAGGGCCCACGTATGAGGGTCACAGAGAGGGTGCAGGGCTTTCTGCCATGAGATTCATGAGGTCAGTGACCACGTCTGTTATTGTTTACTGTTCTGTCATCTTCTGACACAGATATCTGACACAAAATAAATACTCAAATGTTTGTTTACCAGCCAATTGAATGAATCTGTGATCTAAAGAGAGATGATGGGAAAAGTAGGATTTTAATTTTGAGATTTATTGTATCAATTTTAATTGAAACATATACATAATCAGTTTATGGGACTAGAATAAAAGTTGGTACACACATGCAGGGAAATACTTGCTGCATATAATTATCTATGCAGACTATCCAGTAGAGGGCAGGGCTTTACTTGTGGGGGAATTTAATACAGCTTTCCTTTTCACCATCATAGAAATGCTTATATTCTTTATAATTATCAATTATCATCATCATAAGTAATAAATGTTTATTTTTCTTTAATTGTTACAGAATATTTGACAAACAGCTCTTGGCCTTTTTAAAATTAAGAAACAATTTCCATTAAAAAAAACTTTTCCTGCTTGCATCTCCGTTTGTGTTGTACAGATTAATAAATACTTTAGTAAGAGGTAAGATTTGCATAAAGATATGTAAGAAGGCATAAGATCATGTTTGGTCTTTAGATTGTGCATCCATCTCAAGTAACATTGGGGTTGATTATGTTCTTAAGTGGCATTTTTTAGGTTCTCGTTTGTGTTTCCAAAGCAGTGTTTGACATAGGTCTAAAGTGTTGACAGTTGCGAAGAAGTGCAGTACAATAATGGTTCATCAGATAAATAAGTGATATTGTAAAACTTGTCCACAGAGCATAGTGGCAGCCATTCACGTGTCAGTTTTAAAAGGCAAGAACAGGTACCCAAAGGAGAACTGTCAGCCTATTAAGACACTTGAGGTTAAAAATCTTCAGGTTTAAAATGTTTGAATAGGCACTTCTCTTTATCCCTCCCCTTAAATATGGCTAAGAACAGTGGATACCATATGTGAACAAACATAAGACTCTGAAAGATGGAGGGAAGAAGCGTGGCCAGCTAGGGACTGTGGGACCCTAGGAACAACATAGCACGAGTGTAGTATCAGTAGAGGCCTAAGGGAGAGCCTGAACTCTCATCCCAACCCAGTAGTATCAAGGTAGGTCTCCCTGTTTCCACCATGGGCAGCAAAGGCTGAGAGGTGAACCTGAATTTTCACCTGTGGCATATTTTCCCTAGCTGGCAGCAATGAGGCAGCTATTCCCTTCCCCTGTTGGCTCAGTGTCACAGAAGGCCTGCTAAAGCAGAAGATTTAAATAAGATCTAAAGTTTTAAAATATTCAGAATATTCAGATTTCAATAAAAAAAATCACTCATCACCAAGAACCAGGAGTATCTCAACTGAAATGAAAAAAAAACATCAATGGACACCAATCCCAAGGTAACACAGATGTTAGAATTATCTCACAAGTATTTTAAAGCAGCTGTCACAAAAAAGCTTTAGTGAGCAATTATAAACATGCTTGAAACAAATGAAAACATGGAGAGTACCAATAAAGAAATATTAATAGAAGCTATAAAGAAGAACCAAATGGAAATTTTAGAACTGAAAAATATAAGAACTGAATTATTTTTAAAAATTCATTGGATGGGTTTAATAGAGACTGGGAATGACAGAGGAAAGAATCAGCAAACTTGAAAAACATTAAGAGAAATTACATAATCTGAACAACAGTGAGACAATAGACTAAAAACAAGCGAACTAAAAACCCAGAGTTTACAGACCTGTGGGACTATAATAAAAGATCTACTGTTTGTCTCATTGGATTGCCAGAAAGAGAGGAGAAAGAAGGTAGAACTGAAAAAAATGCTGAAAGAAATGATGGCTGAAAACTTCCAAAATTTGGCAAAAGACATAACATGCAGATTCAAGAAGCTGAATGAACCTCAGATAGGATAAACCCAAAGAAATTCATGCCAAGATATATTACAGTCACACTTCTTAAAACCAAAGGCAAAGGAAAAATCTTGAAAGCAGCCAGAGAGAGAGAACACGTTAGGGGGAAACAACTCGAATGACAGTGAATTTCTCATCAGAAAGCATGCAGGCCAGAAAGAAGTGAGTGGCACAACATTTTTGGACTGAAAGAAAAGAATTGTGAGCCCAGGATTCTAGATCCAGTGAAAATATTCTTTAGGAAGGAAGGGGAAACCAAAACATTCTCGGATGAAGGAAAAGTGAGAGAATTTTTCATGAGCAGACCTACCCTAAAAGAATGTCTAAAGGAATTTCTTGAAACAGAAAGGAAATGATAAAAGTAGGAATCTTGGAACATGAGGAAGGAAGAAAGAACAATAGAGATAGTAAAAATAAATATAATAGGCTTTTTTTTCTCTTTTTGAATGTTATAACTTGTGTTTGACATTTTCACTGTTTTTAAAAATTATAAAACACTGACTAATATAGTTCTTAATATATGTAGAGGAAATATTGAAGACATTTATCTTATAAATGGGAAGATTAAAAGGATTTAAAAGAAGGTAAAGTCTCTGTACTTTACTCGAACTGGTAAAATGTTGACACCAGTAGTAAATGGTGATAAGTCACATACAAAGTAATGCTAGAGCAGCCACTTAAAAAAATCTATTCAAAGAGATGCACTGAAAAACACTTTAGATAAACAAAATTCTAAACTATGTTTAAGTAACCCCAAGGAGGAAGGGAAAAGAAAACAGATGAAAGAAATAAAAAATGAAATAACCATTTAAACATAAATGGCCTAAATTCACCTATTAAAAGACAGATTTACAGAGTAGATTAACAAAATGACATACTGTGCTATTTACAGTAAGTTATTGCTGAGAACAATATAGGAAGACTGAGAGTAAAAGATAGCTTTATTTGTAATAGCCACAAACTGGAAACAACCGAAGTGTTTATCAGTAGATGAGCAGCTAAACAGACTGGTATAGTCATAGTGTGGAATACTACTCAGTAGTGAAAAGGAATAAACTATCGATACTTGCAACAACTTGAGTGGATTTTAAGAGCATTACACTGTGTGAAAAAAGTCAATTTGAAAGGACACATACTATATTATTCTATGTATGTAACATGACAAAATTATAGAAATGGAAAACAGATCAGTGGTGCTGGGGGTTAGGGATAGAGGAAGAAAGTTAAGTGTGACTATAAATGGGTAGCACAAGATCTTCATTGTAGTGGAATAGTTCTGTAACTTGATTTTGGTGGTGGTTACACAAATGTACATGTGATAAAATGGCATAGAATGATATGCATTATATCATTAATTTTCTGGTTTTGATAGTGTGCTGTAGTTATATAAAATATAACCATTGAGGCAAACAGGATGAAGGTATACTGGACCTCTCTATACTATTTGCAACATCCTGTGACTATGTAATTATTTCAAAATAAAAAGTTTTAAAAAGCAAAAAGATAAATTATAAGCAGGAAGAATTTGAATATTTTAGACAAATTCATTAATATATTTTATACATTTTCAGATATAGGAAAACAAGTATCTTTAGTGTGTACCTCTAAAATAGTAGAATGTCTTCTAAGAATTTGTGATTTTAAAAAAATTTTAGTTTTCGTTTTTAACAGAGTTAAAGAGGCTTAACATGAAGAGGCAGCCATTTAACCACTCTGAACTGTTTACCTTTCTTTTTTTTGTTGTTTAAATGTGTTGACTTCCTACTTCAGAAGATTAGAATTTAGCTGTTTTCACTTCCCCCACTACCACTAATATAGGCCTTATTTCTACACCCCCATTTTTTCACTATAGTTCTCATAGTCATTTCAGTTACATCAATATTCAGGTTTTTTCAGTTGGCTAATATAAACAGTATTCATATCTAGGCTATCATTGCTTTTCCTCTCTTGTACAACTTTTGTACAAGAAGAACAACTTTTGTTTTCCCCAGAATTAATAATTGTCTTTGTTCACTTGCTTAATTTTCTATATACTGATGATTAATTGAAGCCCAAACTCCCTGAATTGCAAATATCTTTTTGTTCATTCTGCATATCAATTTACTCACTACCTTAATTTAAAGAGAGAGGTAAATATAGGTTGCGTTTTAGAACTTTGGTGTAAAGAAAATTCTTAGTGTTAGAATTTACTTGCAAAACCAGAGTGAATGTAAATTCTTTGTTACTTTTTCTATTTACACACATACCTTGTCCAGCTGCAGATAAACTAATGGTTTTACCTTTATTTCAGTTAGCTCCTGATAGCCAAGAAAATCTGGAGGTACTTATGAAGAGTCTCTCCTCATTAATTCTAAACATTGGTCATATAGGGAAGTGGGGAGAGCTGTGGAATAGAGACCAGAACACTCGGGTTCTGGTCTAGTTGCTAATTTACCTCAATCTAGGATGATCAGCTAACCTCTTGGCTCAGCTTTCTTTTCTCTGTAATAATGACAAGATCAGACTGGATTATAACTCAGACCATTTCTAGTTAAAATACGATTTCAAGTAGATAAATGATGTACTTCAATTCTGACTGTATATGTAATATCTCTAAGTTGAGTATTGTCATTTTCAGTACTTTTAAAGAAATATCCTGATGTTTACAGAGAAATTGGATTAAAAGCCCTAAAGTAATATCTAAAGCCTTATAGTGATAGGAAATTATAAAAGACAAAAATGGACCGTGACTACCATCTTTGTTGTGCTTCAAATTATGATATGAGAATTGTGGTTTTAACTTCCCAAGGGTTCCTAGAAAAGGAAAATTCTGAAGCTGTAGGAAATCTCACTGTTTACTACCCAGTAGGTTAGATTTGATCCATACAGTATGTTCTGAAATAATTAGTGTGGCTTTTGTGGTGATTTTTTAAAATTACACACTGTTGAAGCTGGATAGGTCCTTGGGGACTACTGAAAGAGTCCTTGGTTGTCTAGCAGTTTTTAGCTGTAACCAGGGCAGAATGTACTATTTGTTATTTGCACATGTTTTATTTAATTGTGAATGTTGATGTGAGAGATATTTGATATTTGGGATACTTAATTTGTTTTCAGAGGGTATTAAGGGTAATTATATGCATTTGGAAGTGAATTTTTTAGGTTTGTTGGTGTTCCTGTTGGTATACTTTTTTATATGTGTTTGGTGATGATAATGTGCCTCCTTATGGGATTCCGTGAAAAGCAGATATATAATTTAATTTCATAACAAACATTTATTCATTGGTTATTATTCACTGGTTAATATTATTCATATATTGGTTTTCAGGTACTTGAAGAAGCAGAAGCTCAACATTTATATCAGTCCATTTTGCCTGATATGGTGAAAATTGCACTCTGTCTGCCAAATATTTGCACCCAGGTTAGTGGAATGTAACTTTGTCTCTAGCTTTCCTGAGACTCTAAATTGAATTTCCTTTAAACTTTAATGGCCCAGGTCAGAGAGAGAGAGAGATGGGAAACAGTTTTTGCCAAAGAGTATGGTAATTTTGCTATATTAAGGAAAAGGTTAGAGGCTAGAGCGAATTCTGCAAAAGGACATTAAAAATGCAGTATTCAATTTCTGAGCTTCAGTTTACACTGTTGAAGTTTGTTTACTCAACTTTTCTTTTTACAAGATTGTTTAAACAATCTCTAACTTAAAAAAAAATATAGACATTATTCAAAAACGTACTAATGGCTTTGGAATATTTTATTCTCAAAATAGCTTAATACTACTCACTCCTTCCTCACCTTCTTCAAAGTAATGTATTTTATAACAGATGAGTTCATGGTACTTTAATTTTTAAAAATAAAAGAAAGAATCTATATTATTTCCTTTTGTTTGGAGTATATTACCTATATATTGCTACATAACAAATGACCTCAAAATTTAATGGCTTAAAACAATTAAACATTTATTATCTCACAGTTTCTGTTGGTCATGAATTCAAAAGCAGCTTAGCTGACCGAGTGGTTGTGGCTCAAGGTCTCTCTTGCTTGCAGTCAGGATGTCAGCCAGGGCTGCAGTCATCTGAAGGCTAGACTAGGGCGGGAGGACCCATCTCTAAGTTGGCTCTCTCATGTAGTTGTTGGCAGGAAGCCTCACCACGGGCCTCTCCATAGGCTGATTGGATGTCCTCATGACACAGTAGCTAACTTCTCCAGAGCCAGTAATCCAAGAGGGAGAATAAAGAAGCTGCAGTGTCTTTTATGATCTGGTTTCTGAAGGCACCAGCATCACTTCTGATGTTTCTGTTCATTTAGAAGGTAGTCACTAAGTCTAGCGCTACCCAAGGGAAGGGGAACTAGACTTCATCTCTGAAAAGGAGGCATATCAAAAGAATTTGTAAGCATATTTTCAAGCCCCCATAGAGGTTGTTTTGTTCTTCATAATTTTCTTCCTGTTTCTCACAATAGTGGCTTGAATTTGCCCTTGTCTTTTATTTCTAGGGCCAGCCCTCTTGCTGCATGGATGTTAGCCAGGGTTCTAACATTGTTGCTCACAGGGTCCCTACAGACATTTGGGTGAAACAATTTCTGAATGTGTGGGATGGTCCCACTCATTGCAATATGTCATTGGGACGCCCCAAAAATCACAAACACAGTCATCAGGGCAACCAAAAAAACACCCAGGCATATCCAAATGCCTGCTTGGGGCCATGTCACCTTCCACTGAGAACCACTGAACATTTTTCAACACGCCACATTTGTTAACATTTTACTGTGATGTTTCCAATTTTATATAACTTTGCTTTTGCTGCAGTAACGCATTGTGTCTGAAATGTTTTAGTCTTGGGTAGGTGAAATATTTTTTAAAACATTTCTTCTTGTTTTTGTTGGAAGTTATTTGCTCAATTATATTCCATGTTCATTCTTTTTTCTTCCTCTCCTTTTCTTATTTAGTAAAATCTCTCACTACCTCCTAGTTCTGCCTGACTTTTACTTCTCCTGTGAAGCCTTCCCTGCTTCTCTTAGCCAAGATTTATCCCTCTTGTAGCACTCAAATCATAATTAACATGCTGTAATTCTTATCATTATATATCTCCTACCACCAGATTATAATCTTCTTCAAGGGAGATCCTCTTTATGTCCCTGGATTTTGTGTGATGCTTAATTATTAATAAACGCTTTTTGAATTCAATGTGTAGTTTATAGTCAACAGTATTTGGCCTTTAGGTGAAGATCACTTAATCTTCTTCTCTTCCCCTTATGCATAGGAGAGAAAGCTCCCATATTTTATTTAATGAGAAAATTTTATTCAAAAGCATTTAAATTTGCGGGCTACAGTAAGAAGTCATTTGGTCAAACCCAAATCAAACTCCTGGCTCCCCGGCCTTTTGTCTTGGCATAGAACAACTTTCTTCTTTCATTAGCATATTAATGGGGAGCATCCTAATTCTGTGCTCTGCCCTCTACTGAAAAGTCAGCCTCTACTATGAAAGTTAATATTTCAAGTTGAGATCAAAATATGTCTTTTGGCAAATTAAATTATATATGTTGGTATTTAATGATGTATCACATGAAAGTACTTGAGGCCAAATCTAAAAAGTTAATTTTAGTTTTATAAAAGGAAAATTGATGAAACAAATTTTAGATAGGAACTTTTTGAAATATCTTGCTTCATAGTGACTAACCAGCCTCTTATTTTGTCTAGCTGAGTGCTTTACAATAAGATTTACATCTCTCATTTCCCAAAATATGAGCATTTCTCCTCACCAAGAGAGCAGAAATTACTCTATTTAAAATTATACTATTTGTTTATATGAGGGACAAGAAATATTTGTGTTTAAAGTCCATTAAGCCTAAAATATTTACCACTAATTTTTAAAATCTTTTTTCAGAATAATTTCCTAAATGGTAGTTAAAAATTCATTTCTCACTAAAACCAAGTAATAGTTTGCTTTAAGCCATTGACAGACTGTCACCTTTTCTAAACTCATTGCTGGGTCTGAATAAATATATAGGATGGAAAATGGAGATCAGTATGAGCTCTCTATTTCCTCTTTCTGAGAAAGGGTGATTGCTAGGGCCTGAAAGGAGGGAGAATTTTGGATACCATAGGGAAAATAAATTCTTTACCTTTCTCTCTTGTTTGTTTACCTTTGGATTTTTCCAAGAGAAATAGTTGAATTGCAAGTTTAACCTATTCTTTTTCCTAGTAAATGCTTATTCTAGCAATGATGTGTATTTCCTAATCATTAGAGAAAGTTGATTGTTACAGCATTGCAGTTTTGATTTGTGGTGTCTGCCTTTCCTCGGGTTCATTTTGGGTGTTGATTCCTGAGGTATGATCAGGACGGTGTTCTCTAGGCATGCTGGTTTGAGATTAGTGCAGATACCCAGCACTCTTAGTTCTCCGTCTTACTGAAAGGGAGAAGGAAAAGCATCTCTGAATATTACGTGGGAGCATTTTGAAACTTAATGGTAAGCTGATGGGTAAACTGATAGTTGGTCTTTGGTTTTACCAGCATGTCTTTAAAAAGATAGTTTAACATTTAAAATAGAATAAAACCCACTGAACACAGTACTCAGATCCTGTGGCTTATAACTGACAATAAAAGGTCAGTGAATTTGGGTTTGATACAGCTAGAAGACATTTTAGACATAAAAGATTTGAAGGAAAAATGTCCTGCATCTTCCTTGACTTGGAATGTTTGATTATGTAAGAAATGCCTATCTTGTTACAAGTTATATATACAGAACTCTATGTGGTGGTTTTTACATGTTCCATTAGTTGCTTTAATAAAGTTAGATTTCATCACATAAAAAAATTGGCAGTGTGAGGTATGATTCAGAATGAGAGGGAAAAGACTTATTCATTAAATTATTTTCCTTAAATCATTTATTTAGAATTAAGAAAAATTGCTCTAACGATTTTTAATGTAAATAAGAACAAAATTTCATATAAGCCCTATTGCATATTTCTGTTTTATCTTTGTTTTAATTTTTCATTACATGGGCAATGTGTTTTTATTTACTTGCTAAAGCAATCTTCTTTTTCACTAATAAGTAATGTTTTGTGTTCTCTTCACTGTCATTATTATTGATTAGAAATCTGCAGTTTGTCAAATAAGTACATTTTTCCAATCATGCTTGATAAACAGCCCTTGACTAACAGTATTGCTGATTTAAGGATTCAAGAGCGGCCTGAAATTGTTCCTGCCTTGATTTAGCAAATGCAATTTGGTGCCTCTGCTTTCGAAATTGCTAAACTAATTATTGCTCTTCTCGTCTGTATTTTTTGTTTCCTCTATCAGCCAATACCGCTCCTGAAACAGAAGATGAATCATTCCATCACAATGTCACAGGAACAGATTGCCAGTCTTTTAGCTAATGCTTTCTTCTGCACATTTCCACGACGAAATGCAAAGATGAAATCGGAGTATTCTAGTTACCCAGACATTAACTTCAATCGGTATGTTTTCAGAGAACACGTCTTTAACAGTGAAAGAGAAAGGTGGAAGGAACCAATAATATTTTTTGAATGATTTGCTAAGGGTCAACCATTTTATATACAATGATCTAATTTAATCTTTGCAATAAAGTAAAGTAATGTTTCTACCAATTTGCAGGCAGGGTGATTAGAGTTCACAGAGATTAAAGGACTTGATTGGGGTCCCGGAGCCATTATGTCACAGAATTGAGGTTTCATCTCAGGCCTTTCTTACTCCAAGGCCCATGCTCTTCCCATCCTCTCAGATTGTCCTCTTTCTCTGAGTGCTGTGGATTCGATGTGCCTCTTCAGTTTGATTATTCACGGCAACATTTGTTGTGTTTATATTCCTTATATGCCGAAATAATGTTAAAGGTGGGGTAAAAGTCCTCCTTTTCATAAAGGTATTATAAAATAATAGTATAAAGTCATTAGGTTATCTTATGAGACTTGAAAAATGTACTTGTTAAGATAAAAAATGAAAGGTGACTTGGACTTTTTATAGACATGATTCATTTATCAGTGTAATATTTTTTAAAGGAAGACAAATGTTCAAATTATTTGACTAAATTAATATCTTGTGAAGGTATTGATAAAGCTTTAAATTCCATTTTCCCAAGTGACTACGCTATCATCTACTAAAACATCGTAAAGGGATCTTTATGGCAAATGAATATAATCCCCTTCCCCATTCCCCCGGCCCTCATCCCCACCTCTGTTTCTTTCTTCACTTGAGAATTATCTTTATGAGATCTATAAATAGAATATGAGTTTACTTCCCTAATGTCAGGGGCAAGACTTAAGAAAATTGCTGTAATATGTGCTCCTCTTTCCCAGCAGGTTGTGAGTAATGCCCTTCCCACCACCTCTAATCACCCCTGTCTTGCCTCTGACGCTGGGTCAGTGTGGGCAGTGTGCGGAGTAGGAGGTACAGTCACGGAGCAAACAAACAAAAACCACTTTTGTTTGTCATACTGTTTTGGTCTTTAAAGTGGAATAGTGCAGTAATACCACTTACTTTAATTTGCCTTCTTTATGTAATTTCTTTAAAAACTTTTTATTGACTTATAGAAAAGTTGCAAAATAGTACCAAGAATTCCTGTATAAAACTTAACCTAGCTTCACTTTATGTTAACATCTTATGTAACCATCGTAAAATGATCAAAACCAGTAAGTTAACATTGCTATAATACTATTAACTGTAGACCTTATTTTTTTTTTTTTTGAGACAGAGTCTCACTCTTTTGCCCGGGCTAGAGTGAGTGCCGTGGCGTCAGCCTAGCTCACAGCAACCTCAAACTCCTGGGCTCAAGCGATCCTCCTGCCTCAGCCTCCCGAGTAGCTGGGACTACAGGCATGCGCCACCATGCCCGGCTAATTTCTCTATATATTTTTAGTTGTCCAATTCATTTCTTTCTATTTTTAGTAGAGACGGGGTCTCGCTCTTGCTCAGGCTGGTTTCGAACTCCTGAGCTCAAACAATCTGCCTGCCTCGGCCTCGAGAGCTAGGATTACAGGCATGAGCCACCATGCCCCGCATAGACCTTATTTTAATTCTACCAGTTTTTCTACTCTTTTCTTTTGTTCTTTTTTTTTTTTTTTTTTTAATATTTAGAGACAGGGTCTTGCTCTGTCATCCAGGCTGGAGTGTAGTGGCCTAATCATAGCTCACTATAACCTTGACCTCCTAGGCTCAAGCAATCCTCCCACCTCAGCCTTCAGAGTAGCTAGAACTGCAAATGCATGCCATCATGCTTGACTAATTTAAAAAAAAATATTTTTTTCAGAGACAGGGTCTTGCTATGTTGCCCAGGCTGGTCTCGAACTCCTGTCCTGAAGTGATCCTCCATCCTCAGCCTCCCAAAGTGCTGGGATTACAGGCATGAGCCACCGCACCCGACCTGCTATCCTTTTTCTGCTCCTGGATTGTATTCAGCATTCCACATTTCATTTAATTGTTTGCTTAGTCTCCTTTAACCCATTCCTTTTTTCTTTTCTTTCATGACTTTGACACTTTTGAAGACTACTCATCAGTTATTTTGGGAAATGTTCTCAATCTGGGTTTCGCTGATTTTTCACAATTGGAATGAGGTCATGCATTTTTGGCAGAATGCCATGGAAATGATCTTGTGTCCTCAGTGCATCACTTCAGTGGGATCATGATCCTTCTTATTATTGCTGATCTGTTGGCTAACGTAGTGTCTCCTCAGTTTCTCCACTTTAAAGTTACTATCTTTCCCTTTGGTATTAATAAATATTTTAGAGGAGATAAAACACTATGTAAATATTGTTTTGCCTCACATTACACCCTACTAGTTTGAGCATCCAATGGTGGGTCTTGTCTGCAATGGTTATTTCTGTAGTGTTTGCCCGTTATGATTTTTCTGCTTCCCTCTTCTACATTTATTAATTGAAATAATAGTGTAATGAAGAGTGTCCCTTCTCCATTTTTATTTTATCAGAATGGACTCATGAATATTTATTGTATGAGTTAAAATTTAATACTATCATTATTTATCTTACTGCTGAAATTGTTCTAGCTTTGGACATTAGTGCTCCTTCAGGTTGGCTCCTATGTTCTTTGAATAAGCCCCATCCTTTTTTTGAACCTTTCCTTTCTTTCTATAATCATAAGATGTTCCAGGCTCATCTTATGCTGCAACACTGTAATCAACCATTTTCTCAAGGATTCTTGGTTTTTTAATTGTACAGTGGTATTTAGAGACCAAGATCTGGATGGTAGGTGTTCTCATTCCTACTAGAGTGTCATTGTTTCTTTTTCTTTTTCTTTTTTTTTGAGACAGAGTCTCACTCTGTCACCTGGGCTGGAGTGCAGTGGCGTCATCATCGCTCACTGCAACCTCAAGCTCCTGGGCTCAAATGATCCTCCTGCCTCAGCCTCCCGAGTAGCTGGGACTACAGGGACACACCACCACGCCTAGCTAATTTTTCTATTTTGTGAAGAGATGGGGTCTCGCTCTTGCTCAGCCTAATCCTGACCTCAAGCAATCCTCCCACCTCTGCCTCCCAAAGTGCTAGGGTTATAGGTGTCAGCCACCTCGCCTGGCCATGTGTCATTTTTTCTAACACAACTTACTTTATGTGGGCAGCATTTCTTCTAACTCTGCGTGACAGTGGAGATATGCATTCACATTTCTCTCCAGTGTCATAGAGTGTCAGTCTCAAAGGCTGTATTTTTAGCCTTGTAAAGTTATAGAATGCTTCTCTCTCTTAAGATGAGAAAAATTCTAGAGTTCAGCTGTAGTACCTAATAAAAATGTTTTAATTTAAGAATTTAAAAGTAAGACATTTTGGTTTTTTTTTTTTTTTTTTTTTTAGCAGATTTTAATATAGAATACTCAGACTGTCATAATTCTAGGGTTGTATTTTTAAAGCTCTCAAACTTGAAAATATCTATGAAAATCTTTGTTGTTATATATAGTTACTCTTCATTATCAACACTGGGGGTTGGAGGAGAGCAGCAAACAATGTAAAATAAAGTCATCTGAGAGAATTTCTTTAAAACCTCAGTGTTGGCAAATAGGATGGTATTTGTTTTATATTATATCCTCTTTGGTTGCATAAATACCAGTTGTGAGAGGCATATTTTTAACCTCTTTTTCCAAATCTGTACAGTAGCTAAGTTTATTTTAAGAGAATAGTATTTAGTCATTCAGTTTAGTTCAAATATACAGTGAGCAACTATAATATTCTCCACTGTGTGTTAAGTGCCTTGGGGTTACAGAGGAGGGATCAGCCAGTTTCTGAATTCTTACTTTTATGTAGTATTATCTCATATTTAAACTTCACAACTGCCTGGTGCCCTTCTCTCCTCCACATGGCTTTTATTCCTCCTTCACAACTCAGTTCACTTATCACTTTTTTCTAGTATCTCTGATTCTGCTAGAATAGGTTTGCTACTCCTCTGGGTTCCTGTGGCAGCCTGTATATACCTCTATGTAAAGGAGAGGGGCATACTGTTATGACACTCTGTTGGAGAAGGATATAATTTAATAAAGAAAAATAGCTTGTTGCTTTGGTTTGATTTTGGGTTTTTTTTTCTTTTTGCCTGTTTTTTATTTGTTTGTTTTTGTTTATTTTTTTGTTTTTGTTTTTTTCTTGAGATGGGGTCTTGCTATGTTGCCTAGGCTGGTCTCAAACTCCTGGGCTCAAGCAGTCCTCCTACCTCAGCCTCCTGAGTAGCTGGGACTACAGGCATGTGCCACTGTGCCCAGCATAACTTTTGAATTAAGTACCAAAGAGTGAGTAGGAATTTTTACCAATGAGAAAAGAAGAGGTGATTGCATTCTAGTTGGGGGGAGAGCATGTGCAAAAGTACTGTGGTGAGAAGGAACTGACATGCCCAGGGACTGTGAGAAGATCAGTGTGGCTTCAGCACAGAATGAGAAGGAGAGGGGAGAGGCTGCAGAAGTAGGTGGGGGCCAGATCATGCTATGCCCACCTAGCCATCTGAAAGCAATGGGAAGCCATTGAAGGATTTGATTTGGGGGTAGGAGGATACTGGCACACATGCTCAGATTTACATTTTCAAGTTTATTTTGACTGTAATGTGGGGATCAAGCGGAGAGAGGCCAGAGCACATGAGTTTACCAAGTTGGAGAGGTGATTGCAATGCACCAGGAAAGACAGGATGGTAGGTGGGATAGTGCAGTGGTGAGGACGGAGGTATGGAGACATTTGAAGGGGCAGTTAGTGTGAGGGTGGCAGACTGGATTGGCCGATGGGCAGAGAGAGGCATCCAGGGTACTTCTTAAGTTTGTACAACTAGATATGTGCCTTTAGTGCCCTCTACTTTTCCTTCTGTACCACCTACTCTAATTTGTTAAAATTGCTTATCTGTCCGGTTCTGTGTTGTTTTCACAAAATCTTGTGCATTGCAGGTCTTCAATAAATCCTTGTTAAATGAATGAAAATAAGTTTTGCAGACAAAACATTTGAGAAATTAAGTGACTCATTTTGAGTTATGGAGCTGGTTTGGTGCAGAGTGCTAAGATTGTGATGTAGACCCTTTGTTCTCAGTCTCTTTTTTACTTTTCAAATTATATCTTATTCTTAGGAATTACGAGATGTTATTTATAAGCCACATATAATAATAAACATAGTTTTTACCTTTGATTTCCTTAGTAATTGAGATTGGATTGAGAGGAAACAAAGAGCATTGGTATTTGTAATTGCAGTGATGTAAAGGAACTATTTATTAGTTATAATTTTTTTGCTTATAATTACTGTACAAATAGACTCACCGGCAGTTGAGGGCTGTGCATCTTTTGCAGGTCTTCTTTTATAATATAAGAAAGGAAATGGTCAAATTTTGTACGTAAGTAGAGAAGTGGAAATTTAATTTTGTAGAAATATAATTGCCTGTTTGCATGAAGACTATTAGTTATACAACTAATAAGGATTCTTCCAAGAGTAAGTAGCTTTTCTGTGTATTTTGAATAAATGATTGGTTAGGTCTAGGGTCTGTTGAATGCTATAAATTATAAAATTTCTAACCAAAATTCTGAAAACAATTCTAGTGGTTCTGGGGTGGTTTTTTTGCTTTTTCACTTTTCATACAAAGTAGCCCTAATTGATAATGCTTTAGAGTTGGTGTCTTAGTGGCCATTCACTGTTTCTGTGTTGTAAGTAAGCAGCTAGTGCGTTTATCTGTGTGATCTCTGAGATAAGCCTATAATATCTTAGTTCATGGCTTTCTCAGAAGATTTTTTTTAATTTTAGTAAGAGCTGTGCATCCTCTTACTAAGTTAAGTTTGTATCAGAAAGCCTCTTCTCTAAAAGTTATTTTGAAAAACTTTATTATGGGCATTTTTCAGGCATACTAGAAAATAAGGAAAACAGTATCCTGAACCCATGTTTTCATCACCCAACCTCAATATTTACCAGTATTTTATTTGTTCCTTTTTCACCTGTCCACCCCTTTTTTTTACTAGAATATTTTAAAGCTAATTCCAGACATTCCATTCCTTTAAGAATTCGGTATTTAAACTATTCATAGATACCGTTATTCCTAATTCTTGGTTAAGTATGTATAGACTTTTTGTCCCGAAAAGCTTAAGGAAGGCTCTCTGTGGATAACGGTATATAAAATATCTTCTCCATCAATAAACCAAGGAAAACCACAAGAAAGAGAGAAGGCTAAGCGTGATTAGAATTAGGTAGGTTTTAACAAGAAATAAAAAATCGTACATAAAATTCAGTCTCAATTATGTTAAAATATCTGTTATCTGTTACTATACCTTTGTGTTGACATCCACACATACGATGAGTACGAGTATAGAAAATGAGTCAAAGTATGATAACCATTGGGTGGTGAGATAAACACAACCCATTTGTCACTTTCACTTTTTCCTTTTTATAGTTTTCATATTATTTACAAATGAGCATATATTACTTTTATATTCAGAAGGAAAAAGTTACTTAAGAGGAGGAACAAGTTGCCATCAGAAATTGAGCAGAAGGCAAAGTTAATAAAAAGAGTGGATGATTTTTGTAACTTGTTTTTGAGGGTGGAATCCCACAGATTTGTCTGAGGCTTTTCCAAAAAACTAGTGTGGATAACTTCCTCCCAATTACACCTACATAGACACATTGTCGTTGTCTTTACTTCACGCTAGCTTATCTATTCAGCATATAGAAGAAATGAAATCCAGAGTCCTCAGGGTGGCAAGGGAGCGCACAGTGCTGCCAGCCTTCTTTCTTCAACAGTAAAGACCCACAGGTGCCAAATGGCTGATGGGAGGCCATCAAGAAGTCTTGGGGAGGCTTGGCTTTGGTGACTTCCAGTTTCCTGTTGCCAATTACCCAAATTTATATTAGTTTTAATGTATGTTTTAATTTTAAAAGATTTTTGTTTTTCAGCTAAACTTCCGACTAGGGAACTCTGGGCTTCTTGGTAACGGTGGGTTTATCTTTCTCATTGCCCGTGGTTATTTATCCTGAGGACCCAGCTGGTTGACTCTTGAGTGTCAGTGTGTTAGGCTTGATGAGAAACAAGGCTGGGTCATTTTTCTTAATGAAGGGAGTATGAATTAGAACAATGCAAGTGCTTTATGTAAATGAATGTTGATTTTTTTTCTGAGTATTATGTAATGTTTTATTTTAGCCCCATGGGTACCTTGGCTAAAATTTCATTATCTGAAATTTTTTTACTTAATCTTCACATCAGCATTGTGAATTACATATTGATTAGGCATTGTTCTCATAGGTGAGATGAGGAGAGGTTTAGAGAGGATAGGTTACTTCACCAAGTTAACACAGTTAGTAACTGGTAGACTTGGGATTCAGACTCCTTCTAGAAGCTTTGTCCCTTAACCAGTCTACTACCTAGTCTTCCTTTGAAGTATTAACTGAGTTAATACTTCTTACCTCGTAGCTAGTCAGAAATTAGAATGATTCTTAGACATAATTCTTGATCTATTAAATGAATTAAAGCCATTTGTAAGTCTGAGTCCAGAGTGACTATGAGGGATTTAGGCCCGAAGTAAATAGCGTTCTCACCAAGTAAGGGCTTAAATAGGTCTGTTGAAGATGTGAAACCAGGTGTATTCTTGTCTTCCTGGCTGATGGATGTTCTTTTGGAACCCAGAACACTGAGCATGAATTAAGGCAGGTCAGCCTGTGACCGTCTCTGCAGCTGCCGTACAGGATCCTCGGCACCCAGGATGTCTGCACAGCCACTCGCTGTGAAGTGGGGTGTGTTTCAATGAGCGTAAGCCAGCAGGCAGTGGGGACGATGACTGTACGTGACCGCTGATGCTGTCTCTTGACTGCTCACTTCGATTTTATCTATGTAAGTTTCTAGGCAGGGAAGCTGCTTTACTAATAAGGTTCAGGAAGAGTAAATACTTGTCGGCAGAACTGGAACTGGAACACCGTCTTCTGCTCAAACTCGGTGCTCTTCCATTGTGTCTCACATGGTAAAATGCTCTAGAGCGCTCCGGAAGTGGAAAACAACTGCAAGTTCCCATCTTTCACATGGCTTCTGAATGGTCAAGTGCTTAATTGGATAAGCCATTTTGTAAGCTGATTATGTAGCATTTTGTTGTCATGTTTCCTTTTTTTTGCATAGTTTCTATTTATGATTATAGTTTCTGGCAGTGGGGAGTTTTGTATGTGTGTGAGTGAGTATATTTAATCTCAAAAGAGGTATGGCTAGCTAGTTGAATAAGAAAAATGGCAAGAATATGTAGTGGGAGGCTGACGTCAATAAATTGAATTCAGTCTTCCCTTTTTTATTTATTGCTGTATTCTCCCAGTCCTGCTTAGTTATGTTAAATACCCCTGACCTTTTCCCCTGCTTGCCTTTCGGGGCCTAAACATTCATATAAAGGCTTCCAATGTGATTAGCATTGATGCCTCTGAGATTGCATGGAAACTAGATGGTCAGAGATAAATTGTGAGTCTTTGCATTGGTCAGCCGAGAAGGCTTTTACATCTGCCTTTTCCCTGGATTGGAAATGCTGCTGAGGCCATATGGCAGAGTGCCTCATAGAAGAGCCAGGAACGACATTCTGGCTGAGTTCCGGATTATCACTCGCTTTTATTTTAACGTGGAGGTTGTAGTGCTTTGTGCTTGATTTACTGTATACTAATGGGATTAATCCTTACTTGAAATGGCATGGGGGGTTGTGTGTGTATCTAGAATCAAATTCCAGTAATGTTATCAGTATTCCATTCGGGGAAAGATTTTATTAAACTATGTTTCTCTTTATAAGTATGGAAAGAAAAACACCGGTTAATAAGTATCTGACCCTTGATTGACTTCTTCCCTTGAAAATACAAACAGTTTTGCTTAGAACAAAGAGAGGTTGCCTGACTGGCTTTTTCTGTTTGCTTTCTTTAATCTGTAATTATCATTCAATTAAATGCCAAAATGTCTTCCCTACATGCAGAGGGGTTATTATGGCCTGGTTTATGTGCATATTGACATGCACACTGCTGTCTCAAAATGTCTTCAAATATACATACTCAGGACCTGAAAAATCTAAATTAAAAAAGAAAGGTATTGGGAAGTTAAAAAAAAATAGGATGGTGCTTAATTATTATGAGATCTCACTCTCTGAGCCTTTGTCTCTGTGCCTTTCTGAGTCTTTCTGTGTGTCTGTCTCTCATACCCTCCTTCTGTTTCCAGCCCCATTTCTGTCAGCCTCTCCTATCTTCCCTGCCCCACCTTTCTGTGCTCCCACCCTTTTCTTGGGCTCTATCTTTAGTCCCTTTGTCTACCCCCTCATCTCCCAACACGGTCCCGCAGATTGACCATCACTCTTGTGATAACTTTCATTCATGCTCTTTGCTTGTGTATTTCTTTTATTCTTACTGGCTTCCATGCCAGGATAATTCACTTTATTTGGGTGGCTATACATATTACTTTAAAATTTCACAACAGCCAAGTCTGAGAATTGTCACAAGGGTTTTAAACTTGCTTTATCTTCCTAACTTTATCTCCACTTCTGCCCCCTCCCCCACAACACTCCCCTCACTTCCTTTCTCTTTCAGAAGGTGGGAAAGCATATTTGGTTACACAGTGATCTGAAATTAGGCTTGGAGCAACAGATAAACAGAGTACATCGAGATTCTGCTTATTTGTGTCTTTAAGGTTTGGACCTGCAAAATAAGCAATGGTGCTCCTTTGTAGTGGGTGATAATTATATGGCTGTATAATCTTCCACGAAAGTCTGTATTGCCAAGGTAATACATCTGTAGTCCCAAGAGGCTCCCAAAAGTAATAATTTGTCATCGTGGTTATGAAATATGTGAACTTTTATGTGATTTTACAAACAGATGACCACATATAGAAGCTAGGGATACTTTTTTTTCTATGTTTTGGGGAATTATTTCTTAAGGGCAACAGCCGTTTTCTCCTCACTGTGCAATAGTTCTATTGAAGAACTTTTCCCCCTTAATTGAATTGTATAGTATATCAATTCATCTCTAGAGAAAGGTGCTGGCTGCTTTTATATTCATCTTGCTTCCCTCTACTCAGTACTGAGCCTAGAAAGGGATTTTGCAGTGGTGCCCAAGGTATTCATTTAGTAAATGATATTTATTGATACAGGATGTTTAATTAAACTGCCAAGTAGCTTCTTCATTTTGACTATCATTTTGATTTAAATAAACTCTATTCTGGTTGACATATTGCAGAAGAAATCAAGCTGAAACCTGCACACTCAAAGAGCCTTTCTTTCATCTGGCAGCTGGATTACAAAAGTATATGTATTCAATAATTTAGAAAGATAAGTTCTTTTAAATGAGTAAAAATTATCACAGGTACTCTTAAATTATTTTTGAAAAAAGATTAGATTTTAGATTTGGTTAGGATACTATCCTACTATTAGTACTCTTTTTAGGAAGTAAGTATTGAAAAATTTTAAGAAATAGATGCATAAATTGTTTTTCCAGAAGTTAACCCTGAATACAGATTTCAGATCATTAAAAACAGAATCACCTGAAACTTGCATTTTCTTCCCTTTTCCTAATTTATTTCAATCACTCAGTAGGATTTTCTCATGGAATTAACTGTTCCCTCTCTGCATAGTTACGTAAGCTTGCTCTTCTAATCATGAAAAATGTTACTCATTCCAGCACTTATTAAAGTGGACGTTTACTTGAAAGATTTCTGGTTTTAAAAGTCAGAGTACATGACTAGAGGCAGATGAATAGTACCTCATCATTTATAGCCACTGAATCTCTATAGTTTTTAAATGCCTTTGGAAAGCTAGATCTTGAGCCCCAAAGCATGCTTTTGTGTTAGAAATCTTTTGGTGAACTACTTGCTCAGGTCATATGCTTCCAAAGCTCCGCTTTTCTTTCCTCAGGGTAAATTGAATTATATGTTACCAATAACAATGCCACATCGTTTCAAAGAAAATTGAATTCAATAATGCAAGTCCAGGTTGCTAGAAACTAGATAACAAAGGGTAAGCACTGCTTTAGTTACCATACAAAAGGTCTGTATTAGTCAGCTCAAGTTGCCATAACAAAATACCGTAGTCCAGGTGGCTTAAACAACAGATACTTATTTTCTCACAGTTCTGGAGGCTAGAAATCGCAGATCAAGCTGCTACCAATTTGGTTCCTGGTGAGGACTCTCTTCCTGGTTTGTAAACAGCTGCCTTCTTGTTTTGTTCTCACATGGCAGAGAGATAGAGCGAGTTCTGGTGTCTCTTCCTCTTCGTATAAGGACACCAGTCCTATCGGATCAGGGCCCCACCCTTGTGACCTAATTTAACCTTTACCACCTCCTCACAGGCCCTATCTTTAATTTCAGCTGCACTGGGGATTAGGGCTTCCCAAACTTTGGGAAGACACAAACATTCAATCCGTAATAGAATCTATTTGTCTGATTGCCAAGGATCCCCTGTCATACCTGCCTGTGTCTCCTCCCTAATCCTCCCATCACAAACACTCAGATGTGGATTTTTCTTTCAGATACCATTTTTGTTCAGTTATTTAACTACCTGGTAACATTATGAATTATAAATGATATTAGCCTTTGGGAAAGTAGCTATGCATTAACTGACTGACCCTAATTGACTTTGGGGGATTAGATGGTGTCTTCTCCCTGGAGGAAGGTGGATTGGAGAAACATGGGAGGTAGCAAGTGCCGTCTGACTTGAACAGCTTTGAAGAAGCCTGGTTCTAGTTGGTTTCAGTCCTTACATGACATTTGAATCCAAACTAGTTTTCCAGTTCTCTATCATTACAGAATTGCCTTGGAGAAAAATTATTTCTTTTTATTACTTGGTAGCAATATAGAGTTACTGTTTTGTGAACCATTAAGGCATTTAAAATCATCCTTCTCCCTCTTTTGTTTTTGGTCTCTTTCAGGTTGTTTGAAGGACGTTCATCAAGGAAACCAGAGAAACTTAAAACTCTCTTCTGCTACTTTAGAAGAGTCACAGAGAAAAGTAAATTCCTTTCATTCTTACTGTAATTTTTCTTGCTGATAGGAATAGTTCAAATCAAGTGATATGTGAGGAACATTTTGAGTTTAAAGTAAACCTTCCTGCCCAAATCACATTGAAACAGTAATATTTTGATATTATAACCTATATTTTATGCATATTTTGTGTATATACATAAATGTGTGCTATGAATGTGTATGTGGGTTTTATGTACTCTGAAATCAGACCCATATTCTCTTAAAGCTGCAATATACATCAAAGAGTCTCCATGAATGAAAACAGTAAATTAATACTTTCAAATGAAAGTATATTGACCAGGAAAAACATTTGGGATGTTCTTTATTTAAAGAAGCATTTACTAATTTATATGCATAGGTTAACTAAGGCATTGTTTTCCTACCCATTCCTCTCTTTTGTATCCCCCTAAGCCCTTTGTAAAGTTCTTATGAAACTGTGTTGTACTGACTGTCTTCCTTTGTTGGACCTTAACCATCTTTCTTTCCTAGTCCTAATAGCAGCACCTGAGGCAACAGTAGTAAATGTCTAAGAAATGCTGGTCATGACCAGCTGGTAACAGACTGGTTGGTATTGCTACCTGATATCTCAGGAACTGAATGGTCAAGTTTCTTAACACCTTTAAGCTTCAGTTTTATCATCTGTGAATAAAATAATAATGATAATTGTCTCATATAGTAGTTATAGATATTAAACAAGAAGATATATGTATAATAAATGTTAGCTGTTACCAGTGGGTAGCCTTTGTTACCCACTGATTTTAAAGGAAACCACCTCAAAAATTTCCTTGTGCTAAGTAGGTCAGGTCAGCCTGGTCAAGTGAAATGAATTCTTTTCAGTTCTGGTTGGTCATCTAGCTGTGGGATTGTCTTAAAATATGTCCTTGAATCATTTTAAGGTCATTTTTCTCATATTTTTCTTTTAATCTTTTGTTGCAATGTACTTGGTATCTTCCCCCCTTGAATGTACTGCTGTTGGACATTGTTAAATTTTTGGAAAGAAATCAATTATCAGGAGTTTGGTATCTAAGGGGAAAATTGTATGCTTTTTTGATAAGGGATTATTTATCTCTTAGCTTGTTCAATTTCAGTTTTGTGTCCTGTACTGAATGAAATGTTAAAAAGAAAATGCAGAATCATTCAGGCCTGTGAGACATAAAATCAAATTAGAATTCATGATTTGTTAAGGAGATGACTACTTTTTCTTTTTGGCTCTTCTAGATCTAAATAGAATTATTATAACTAAGCAATTCAGAGTTTACTTTTTTGTCTTGAGAGTCCGATCACGCATGTCTTCTTTGAAAGCTAACTTGCCTTTCTAAGTTTTTAGGATTTCAAATACTTTGAAGAAAAAGCTAAAAGTTTGTTTTTCAACCAGAAATGCATAAGCCATCATAAATATTGGGAATTAGATTGAAGAAATAAATTGTAATTAGACATTTTAGTTTTTGGCTTTTTCACTATATGTGGTAGTTTAGTTCTTTGTAGAAATACAGTACAACATTGCTCTAGGTTTTCATGACGTAGAGCTAACAGCTTAACGAGGAATACCAAAAGGAATAAAAGAGGTTTGCAGTTTAACGATGAGTTGTGTGGAAGCTCTGAAGCTATTGACTAGAGACTTCAAAAACTTATTTTAAGTGCCATATTTCAGCAAATCTGAGATGTCATAGATGGTAAAATGTGCTACATTATATTATATACCTGTAAGAAAGAAAAAACACTCGGGACGGGAAGTCTAATAGGAGACCTCTTGCACAAAGCTGGTCCACCAAAGGTCTGTATCCTTACTCTAGGATAAATGACAAATTAACCTGGCTGGGAAGAAACGGAACAGTAACAACAAAGAGACTTGCAAGTCTTAACCTTGACACTGAATAGAGCCAGGGGTAAAAAATCTCTGAGAATTTGAACCACACCCCAAGTTTCAGATCTGGAGTCATTCCACCAGCACGGTCCACAGAGGCCTGCAACAGAGGGTTTAATTCGGATGGTCCCAGGTCAGTTGTGCTCCCAGATGACAGCAGAGGCAGATTCACATCTTCTCTGGGAAAATCCAACTTTAATCTGGAACTCATGGCAAGATACCTCCATTACAAAAGTTGTATTCTAGTTTCAGAAATTTAATATGTGAAAAAAACATGCTTTTTAGAATTGGTAAAATATAATTTTAGAACCAACTTTTCCATATTGTTAAACAT